>NC_058084.1:202872390-203172390 GCF_014858855.1 Bufo gargarizans | reverse complement strand
TTTCTCCCCAGGGCTGTGACTGTGACGAGGGGACATCCTCTGCATCTGGAGGAAAGAAGGTTTGTACACAAACATAGAAGAGGATTCTTTACGGTAACAGCAGTGAGACTATGGAACTCTCTGCCTGAGGAGGTGGTGATGGTGAGTACAATAAAGGAATTCAAGAGGGGCCTGGATGTATTTCTGGAGCGTAATAATATTACAGGCTATAGCTACTAGAGAGGGGTCATTGATCCAGTGAGTTATTCTGATTGCCCGACTGGAGTCGGGAAGGAATTTTTTATTCCCCTAAAGTGGGGAAAATTGGCTTCTACCTCACAGTTTTTTTTTTTCCTTCCTCTGGATCAACTTGCAGGATAACAGGCCGAACTGGATGGACAAATGTCCTTTTTTGGCCTTATGTACTATGTTACTATGTTACTAAATGGACTATTTGCCATTTTATCGTCACTTCACATCCCCCCCAAAAAATCTAAATTATAAAAAGTGAACAAAAAGTCATACAAACTCCATAATGGTATCAGTAAAAACTACACATCGTCCTGAAAAAAAAGTTATGGGGTCAGAATATGGTGATGAAAAGATTTTTTTTTTTTGCATTAAAACACAAGAAAAACGATGTGTGGTATTGCTGTAATGTACTGACCGGGAGAAAGAAGGTAACATAGTACATAACAGATGAGTTTTACTGCATAAGCAACTCTCTAAAAATAAAACCCAGAACACTGTGGCTGAATAGCTTTTTTTCCCCCAATTTCACCCTATTTGGGACTTTTATTTTTCTCCAGCTTCTCGCTACATTGTATGCAATAGTAAATAGTGCCATTAAAAAGTACAACTTGTCCTGCAATAAACAAGCCCTCAAATGACTATGCTGAACGTAAAAATAAGAAAGTTATGGTTCGGGAAAGGCAGGGATTAAAAAACAAAAATGAAAAAAAATGAAAATCACAAGGTCCTGGAAGGATTAATATCAGATTGGTGGGGTCAAACCCCAAAAATACACATTATAGATTTGGTAGTAGCTGTACCACTACAAGATATACTGTACATGGCTGTCCCTTCAGTCAGCTGAGCAGCGGGGGTAACAGGAGTTGGATCCTTACTAATCTGATATTGATGGCCAATTTTACGCATAGGGCATCTGTATCGAAGTACTGGAAAACTCCTTTAACCCTATTCTGTGTTCTGTAGGACCCATGAAGAGGATGAACCCAGCTCAGGTTGGCCTCGTCCCTTATCCATGGTTTAGGTCACTCTTGCAGACATTCAGTCTTCACTTCACACGGATCCATTTGTGTGCCAGAAAGGAAATACTCTTACTAGTGCGTGCAATGACGTTCTGCGGTCTTCTAAAAATGTTTGATTGATTACTCAAGTCAAGTGTAGAAATCTGTGCTGGAACAAGATTAAAGGCGTTATGTAGAATTCATGTTTCAAGGTTATATGATCGAGTGACAAATGACAGGAAGAATTGTCTGGGTTTGGTTTGCATTATAGGAAGCAGAAACTATGATTGCTTATGCAAACAAAATCATTGCTGGCACAGAATGGAGGTGTAAGGAGTTTACTCTCATGTTACAGGTTAACCTAGGTTAGAGAGTGAATCAAATGTATTTGACAGATGTACTAATTTACTGACTGCTGTACATAGATAAGTGTTGTATTTTCAACTCCTTAACATGTTGTAACATATGTACAGAGGGACCTTATTTTTTTAGTGTCTGAGACTTAGCTAAATAGCCAACATCTAAAAAGATGTAATTACTAGACATGAGCGAATTTCTTCAAAGTTCGATTCGGCTGATTTGCCGAATTTCACAAAAAAATTTGCTTTGTGACAAATTATTTCGCCACGAAGCGCATTTTTTTGTAAGTAGCGGATGCAATGACAGGGAGCTGCAATAGTGCCAGCCCCATCGTTGTACCCCTCAGATGCCGCATTCATACATGATCGCGGCATCTGAGTGTAAAATTAACAATAAAAAAAAATTAAATCAAACTTACCACCTCCATTTGCTCGCGAAGGGCCGGCCACCTCCATCTTGCTTGAAGATCTCGGCCTAAATCCTGTGCGGCGCGAGATTACGCCATCCTGCCAGCTGGCGTGATGTAATCTTGCGCCGCACGAGATTTTGGTCAAGATCTTCAAGCAAGATGGAGGCTGGCGGCCCGTCGTGAGCGAATGCAGGAGGTAAGTTAGAATTTTTTAGTTTTGTATACTATTTCAGGATAAATTGATTCACTGACACGAGGCACGAGGAAATTCGGCTTCTATATCCAGAATTTCGGATCGAATTCCACTTCATGGGATTTGATTCGCTCATCTCTAGTAATTACCAGAAGGCACAAAACAGTCATGCAACAGCTTTAAAGAAACTAAAAATGTAAGTGAAAAAAACATGTTTTCCTAACTCAGTCACATGATTAGCAAACTGGCTGATGTTACACATGTGCTAATATCAGCCAAAGCAAACAGTGTTCCACTCTTTTTTTTCTAGGTGACTCAATTTTAGAGAAAAAAAAGAACTTTTATTTTATGCAAATTAGCCTCTAGGAGCAATGGGGATGTTGCCCCTAGAAGCGCCGTTCTTCCTCCTCTTGCCGTGTCCAGCTCTTCTTGATTGACAGGGACAGGCAGTGTTCACTTCATCCTGCTTGGCCCAGCCTTCGGCAAAAAACTCATGCCTGCGCCGACCGTGAACTTCCCTACTGCAGCTGTGCTTCGTACGCCACAGTACACCCGGAAGACGTATGCTGCGCAAGCGCAGTAAGGAAGTCTGTGGCTGGTGAGCATCATTCCTTTACTACGCACGCGCCACACACTGAAATGCATAGCACAGGTGTGAGATTTTTGCCAAAGTCATGGCTATGCAGGATGACGTGAACACTCCCTTGACGTGTCAATCAAGAAGAGCAGGGCACGGCAGGAGGAGGAAGAACAGAGTCTCTAGAAATAAGGGCAACACCCCATTGATCATAGAGGCTCATTTGCATAAAAGTTATTTATTTCTCTCTTTAAGGCCTCATGCACACGACTGCAAAAAAACGGAAGCCGCCCGTGTGCCTTCTGTAATTTGCGGAACAGGTGGCCCATTGTAGAAATGCCTATCCTTGTCCGCAAAATGGACAAGAATAGGACATGTTATATTTTTTTTGCTGGGCCACTGAACGGAGCAATGGATGCTGACATCTTTTGCGGCCCCATTGAAGTAAATGGGTCCGCACCCGAGCTGCAAAAACTTGAACAGAGTCACCGAGGAAAGAGCGTTACATGGTTAGCTTCGGCTGACATTATCACATGATATTTTGGATGAAAGACCTTTAACTCCTTAACCCCTTAAAGTTAATGTGTCATGAGAAAATGACCTATTGTCTAAATCACTTTTTTATGTTTAACATAATTTTAAAGAACTTTTGATGTTATTTTTAATTTTCCATGTCTATCTATATTTAAACAAAAAACATAAAAAAAATCCTACAGTCTTCACACTGACCACTTAGCCTAATAATAGTGGACAGCAGTAGCGTGCCCAGGGTGTTTGACACCCGGGGCGAGTCATTTCTCTGGCATCCCCCCCAAATACTTGACCACATACCTCTTACATCCAGGGACATCTCCTGTCATGTAGACCTTCTCTTTCCTCTTCTCCTCCGTTAGACCGCCATGAGAAATTATTTCAGCCGCATCTCGTCTCTACAGAGTTTGTAACACAGAGACGTTAGATTTCTCAGTTTTTCCATCAACCTCCCCATCCTGGTGTCCCCACAGTGTCATCCTGCTGCCACCTCCAATACTGTGCCTGTTGTGCTCCCCAATTTCCCAGGTACTATACTGCTGAAAAAATAGTGACTCCAGTAGACATAATTGGGGTCATTTATCAAACTGGTGTAAGTAGAACTTGATTTCCAAAAGAGCTGTCAAATATGAATGGTGGATCCTGATTGGCTGCTATGGGCAACTAAGCCAGTTCTACTTTACACCAGTTTGATAAATTACCCCAAATGTTCCTATAGTGTCTACAGCAGTTATAAAGTCCCCTAGAGTGCCCCGAGTAATAATACCACCCTATATTGTGCTCCAGGTAATAATCCCTGTATAGTGTCCCCAGAAATAATAGAATGGCCCCTACAGTGCCTCCCCAATAGCAACGTCCCCCATATGTCCTCCTGTGTGCACCCCGGCCCCTAAAAACCCTAAAAGCTAAATACTTACCTGCGCTTGCTTGCAGAGTCCCGTCACTGTGCTGCTGAGTCCCGACACAGGCGCTCGAGATGACATCATCACGCGCACCGGGATTTCACTACCGCATAGGCTTCAGGCCTACTAGGCCTGGAGCCTATGGCGGTGATCGGCGGCGGGGCAGGGAACTATGCGCTCCGCTTCCTGCCCCGCCGCAGTATGTTGGTGTCAGCGCTGTATTGATGAAAGCGCTCATTGCTTCTGGGCCTGCTGGCACCCCCGTGAAAGCCGGCACCAGGGGTGGAAACCCCCCCCCCCCCCCCCCCCCGGGCACGCCACTGGTGGACAGATCACTTTATCGCTTTACTGCAGTTACCTGCTTATCTGTCATTCTAATCCTGCTGGCAATGATATCACCACTGTGTACAGATATGTCAGAATCCACCATTCACAATAGGTGATAGTCTAAGCTTACCTATTATTTCCTTGTGCAATGACCTCTGCACAGGTCACAGAGCATGCCTAGAAGACGCTCCCATAGAAGTCAATGAGGACCCTCCTGACCATTGTGTCTATGGCCCATGGGGCTGTCGTAAAGCGATTTTCTTTAGGCTTTCTAACTTCTAGCACTTTCTGGCGAACGTTATAGTAACTCCTGTGGGCCTCATGAAGCCCCTCCCACTAAGCCCCACCCCTTTTCTCAGGACTTTGGAAAAGTACCAAAAAGCTTAAATAGTTGCAAATTATGAAGCGTATAAGGCGTGCTCCATAATTTGAGACTTTTTTTTTTATATACCACTATTGCTGCATAAATACATTGATAAATGTCCCCCATTGTTCTTTTGTTAGTGGTAAATTTTGGGCAATATACATTTTGCATTTATAAAAAAAAAAAATCTTTAATATTTACCATACGGCAATTTTATGTTGGCATCATTGTTCAATCATACTTTTTTTTTTTTTTTTTTAAATAAGGTTTAAAGCAGGCAGCTCAACCTGCGGCCCTCCAGCTGTTGCAAAACTACAATTCCCATAATTCCTGGACAGCCTACAGCTATCAGCCTACAGAAGGGCATGGTGGGAGTTGTAGTTTTACAACAGCTGGAGGGCCGCAGGTTGAGCATGCCTGGTTTGAAGGCTTATAAGTTAGGGAAATTTATTTATTTTTTTGAGAAAATCATATTCAAGTATTCAGACAATTTTGGAAGTTTAAAGGAGTTGTCAGGGATTGGGGACATTGCTCTAATAGTACAAGTGTGGCATACACATTACATACAAGCATGTAGTACCTTTGGCACAGATTTCTGCAGCCCCGTTTTCATCTTTGAAGGAAGTTACTGTTTTCTTCTCCTTATTGACGTACCGGGTCCCTTGCAAGCAAGCAAAGCTTCCTCTTCCGCTGCTCAGGGAGCCCGGTGACATCACTGGCAGCATAAGTAATTTATGCAGATTGGATGGAGGGAAGGTAACTAGGCTGGCCAACATTGCGCTAAGCTCCGCCCCTCCAATCCGGTGACTTCACCAGGCAAGGAGCTTTAGAATGAATGCAGGTGAATATTGAGGGGCGGAGTAACAGCGGCTGGCTGACATCCCTCTAAGCTCCGCCCCTCCAGTCCGGAGTTGTCACTGGGCAAGGAGCTTTAGAATGAATGGAAGTGAATATTGATGAGGGGACGGAGTTACAGCAGAGCAGAGAGACAGCTGTAACCACCTGATGCCAGCGCTGCCCCAGGACCCACAGGGCAGTGCAGCCGGAAGTTAGGGAAAGATAAACAGATATATAATATTTAATTCTTTAGGTGTTTAACAGGAATTAATGCAAAATTTATATAAAAATGTACAATTTTTTATTTATTTTTTGCAGATTTTCAATTTAATCATTTCTTGGAACACAACCACTGATAAAACAGGGCTAAAACCTTACATTACCCTGCTTCTGTAGTTTTTTTTTTGAAATATCCTATATGTGACTCTAGAGTGCTACTTGACTCAAATACCAGCCTCAATTAAAGATGCACCTTGAGGATTTAAGTTTTTCAGGTACCATTTCTGTTTTGCAGGGGCCTTGAGGTGCCAAAACATAAGAAATACTATACCTCTCAATGAATTAAAGAGGCTCTGTCAGCAAGATCGAACCTATTAGGACTAGTCATGCTACATTTCTTTTGTCTGTATGCTAAACAGCTGCTGAGATATCTGCATTTTATTCATATGCAAATGAGCAAGTATATTACTGGTATATACAGTTGTGTTCAAAATAATAGCAGTCAGAGATCACTAACCTGATCAATCACTGTTTTTGGTAGAAATTATATTTCTACATGGCAAATAATTTACTAGCAGGTGTAGTAGAGTAACCCAACAGTAATGACATGCATGCTGCTGATTCTGTGTAATTGAATTACTAATTGAAAGGGGCATGTTCAAAATAATAGCAGTGTGGAGTTCAATTCATTCTTTGAAAAACAGGTGGCAATTATTGCCCTTATTTAAGGAAGGAAGGCAGCAAATGTTATACATGCTGGTTACAGTGCAGTTTTCTCTCAAATTCTGAGGAAAATAGGTCGTTCCAGACATTGATTAAAAAGTTGATTGGAGAGGGGAAAACATATAAAGAAGTGCAGAAAATGATAGGCTGCTCAGCTAAAATGATCGCAAATGCTTTAAATAGGCAACCAAAACCTGAAAGACTGTGGAAGAAAGTGAAAAACTACCATTCAAATGGATAGAAGAATAGCAAAAATGGCAAGGACTCAGCCAACAATCACTCCAGGAAGATCAAAGAAGGTCTAAAGTTACCTGTGAGTACTGTTACAATTAGAAGACGCCCATGTAAAGCAAAGCTATCTGAAAGAAGCCCCCGCAAAGTCTCACTGTTGAAAAAAAGACATGTGCTGAAGAGGTTACAATTTGCCAAAGAGCACATTGACTGGCCTAAAGAGACATTTTGTGGACTGATGAAGGTACGATTGTTCTTTTTGGGTCTAGTGGCCGGAGACAGTTTGTCAGATGACCCCCCCAAACACTGAATTCAAGCCACAGTACACTGTGAAGACAGTGAAGCATGGTGGTGCAAGCATCATGATATGGGGATGTTTCTCATACTACGGTGTTGGGCCTATTTATCGCATACCAGGGATCACGGATCAGTTTGAATACATCAGAATACTTGAAGAGGCCATGCTTCCTTATGCTGAAGAGGAAATGCCCTTGAAATGGGTGTTCCAACAAGACAACGACCCCAAACACACCAGTAAACGTGCAACATCTTGGTGCCAAACCAACAAGATTGACGTTATGTAGTGGTCAGCCCAATCCCTGGATCTTAATCCAATAGAAAACATGTGGGGTGACATAAAAAATGCAGTTTCTAAGGCAAAACCAAGAGATAGAGAAGAACTGTGGAATGTAGTCCAATCGTCCTGGGCTGGAACACCTGTTCACAGGGGCCAGAAGTTGGTTGACTCCATGCAACACAGATGTACAGAAGTTCTCAGAAACAGTGGTTATGCAACTAAATATTAGTTAAGTGATTCAAAGGAAAGCAAAATCTTCAAGCACTTTTCAGTTTATATAGTGAATGTTTGAGTTTGCAAAGAAGAATACAAACACTGCTATTTTTTTTGAGCAGTCTAATATTCACTTTTCTTAAAAAATCTTTAGAGGAACAACACAAATGTAATATATTTTTATTCATGTTTTGATTTGGAATAGAATGTGTAGTGTTCCTAATGCATTTGAGTGTATGGAAATAAAAGCTATTAGAAGGATTTAGAGCTTTATTCACTTTTTTAAACACACTGCTATTACTTTGAACATAACTGTGTGTGTGTGTGTGTGTATATATATATATATATATATATATGAAAAATAGAGCAGCACTCCAAGATTGCAGTAAAAAAAGGGATGTATTTATTCACCCATCCCTTTTTTTTACCTCAATCTTGGAGTGCTGCTCTATTTTTCAGCTATACAATTTGGGTAAGCCTCTCATTTGGAGCTAGCACCCATTCCCAATATTGGTTGGTGTTGGAATATTTTCACATATACATATATTTATATTATATATATATATATATATATATTAGTGGGGTTTCGCTCTGGTAGATAGGGTAAGCGGGTGCAGTACAGAGGCAAAAGAGGCAAAAGAGGCAAAAGTTCTTAACTCAAAATCTCAGTGTTTATTCACACTTCAGGCAATTGCACAAAACAGCATGTAACTTTGCAGTCTTGGTGTTAATTCACACACAATAGAAAGTTCACATAACATAAGTCACCTTGCTGACAGTTTTGCCTCCAGTAGTCCACAACAGGCTTTAGGGGGCCTGTTTCCCAGCATGTAGCTCTCAGCCGTCCAGCACGGCACAAAGCCTCAGATCCCAAAAACAGAGACCTCTCTGCTGAGCCCAGCTGTCTATTTAAGGATAGCCAGGTGCTGCCAAAACCCGGACCGGCACTTAAACACCGATCCGGTATTTGACCTCACCAGTCCAGCTGCACATGCTGGGAGGAAAATACCTGCCTTGCCAGACTCAACCCCTCACTGTGTCACATACCCTCCACACTTTGTTCAACCCTGTGGACACACGCCAGACAATGCACCCGGGACAGGGCATCCGCGTTTTCCTGCAACCGACCTGCTCTGTGTTCTACCGAGAACTTAAAGTTCTGCAGAGACAAAAAACATCTAGTAACCCGGGCATTCCTGTCTTTGACCTGGCTCATCCACTTGAGAGGGGAGTGGTTGTCACCAGGCGGAACTTTCTCGCCAACAAATAGTAGCGGAGAGACTCGAGTGTCCACTTGATAGCCAGGAGCCAGGCACACTCTCTCCACTATACTGTACCTGGTTTCGGCTGGGGTGCTCCCTCCCGTTGACGTCCTGAGACAGTACAGCACTGAGGCCTACTTCGGAAGCATCCGTTTGTACCACAAACTCCCTCTTGAAGTCGGGTGTCACCAAAACCGGTGACCCACACAGGGCCGACTTCAAAGCGGCAAAAGCCTCTTCCGCCCAATCATCCCAGCAAACCATCACTGATTTTCGTCCCTTCAAGAGCCCTGTCAAGGGCGCGGCTACAGTAGCGAAATGAGGAACAAACCTCATATAATAGCTCCCAGGAATTACTTTATTTGCCTAGCGGTGACAGGTCGGGACCAATTCTGTATAGCCTCTATTTTGTTCACTTGGGGTTTGATGACTCCGCAACCAATGACATACCCCATGTACTTAATCTCTTCTAACCCTATCGCACATTTTATGGGTTAGCGGTTAGGCCAGCTTTCCGAAGAGAGTCCTACTACAGCCTGCACTTTGGGGAGGTGACTTTCCCAGTCGGTACTGTGGATGACAATATCGTCCAGTTAAGCTGAAGCGTACCGACGATGTGGACGAAGCACAATGTCCATTAGTCACTGAAAAGTGGCGGGGGCGCCATGCAGACCAAAGGGTAAGACCTATATTGATACAGCCCCTCAGGCGTGATGAAGGCAGTTTTCTCTTTGGCAGCCTCCGTTAAGGGCACCTGCCAGTACCCTGTCATGAGGTCCAAAATAGAAAAATACCGGGCTTGTCCTACCCTCTCGATGAGCTCATCCTAGGGTTGAGCAATATACCGGTATCCACGATATACCGCGATATTAAAACACGGCGATATGGCGATATCCCTGTTTCCGAAAAACCAGCGGTATTTAACCGCTACACAACCGCCTAACGCAGGATTGCGTCCTGCGGGCGGCCGGGTTATTCCTCTTTGACGCGCCGGCGCGTCATCTCGCGAGACGCGAGATTTCCTGTGAACGCACGCGCTCACAGGATCAGAAGGTAAACAAGTTCATCTACAGCCAGCCGGCGGTGATCATTCGCTGGCAGGCTGTAGATGCGATTTTTTTTAACCCTTGAAAGGTATATCAGACGCTGTTTTGTTAACAGCGTCTGATATACCTGCTACCTGGTCCTCTGGTAGTCACTTTTGCTTGGATCGATCACCAGAGGACACAGACAGCTCTGTAATAAGTAGCACCAAGCACCACACTACATTACACCCCCCGTCACTTATTAACCCCTGATCACCCCCTGTCATTGATCACCCCCCTGTAAGGCTCCATTCAGACGTCCGTATGTGTTTTGCGGATCTGTGGATCCGCAAAACACGGACACCTGGATCTGCAAAACACGGACATCGGCAATGTGCTTTCCGCATTTTGCGGATCCGCACATTGCCAGAACTATATAGAAAATGCCTTTTCTTGTCCGCAATTGCGGACAAGAACAGGACATGTTCTATAGGCTCTACAAAAAACTGAGTGTTCGCCCGATCAAGCCTGATCTTGTGCGCACACTTGCGTTCAGGCCGCCCCACCGCAGTGACAGAGAATTTTTTCTGATCACTGCAAAAACACCGTAAAATCGCTGCGGCGCTATAAAGATCACTTTTGAGGGGCATGGCGAGTTCATAGAAGATTTTTTTTTTGGCACATTATTTTTGGCACAAGTTAGCGGAATTATTTTTTTTTTTTCTTACAAAGTCTCATATTCCACTAACTTGTGACAAAAAATAAAATCTCACATGAACTCACCATACCTCTCACGGAATCAAAATGCGTAAAAATGTTTTGACAGTTATATTCCAGACTTCTTCTCACGCTTTAGGGCCCCTAAAATGCCAGGGCAGTATAAATACCCCATAAGTGACCCCATTTTGGAAAGAAGACACACCAAGGTATTCCGTGAGGGGCATGGTGAGTTCCTAGAATATATATTTTTTTTTGGCACAAGTTAGCGGAAATATATATATATTTTTTCTCTTACAAAATCATTTTCCGCTAACTTGTGCCCAAAAAAAATATTCTAGGAACTCGCCATGCCCCTCATGGAATACCTTGGGGTGTTTTATTTCCAAAATGGAGTCACATGTGGGGTATTTATACTGCCCTGGCATTTTAGGGGCCCTAAAGCGTGAGAAGAAATCTGGAATCGAAATGCCTAAAAATGCCCTCCTAAAAGGTACTCCTTTAAATTTATGCAAAGTTGTCAATTTACAGAGATATTTCTCTCACCCAGCATGGGTATATGTAAAAATACACCCCAAAACACATTGCCCTACTTCTCCTGAGTACGGCGATACCAGATGTGTGACACTTTTTTGCAGCCTAGGTGCGTAAAGGGAACGAAAGTCCAACGAGTACCTTTAGGCTTTACAGGGTTGCTCACAATTTAGCCCAGCCCAAAATGCCAGAAAAGTAAACACACCACACAAATGACCCCATTTCGGAAAGTAGACACCCCAAGGTATTCGCTGAGGGGCATATTGAGTCCATGAAAGATTGAACTTTTTCTCACAAGTTAGCGGAAAGGGATACTTTGTGAGAAAAAAAACAAAACAATTTCCGCTAACTTGTGCAAAAAATAAAATAAAACTTCTATGAACTAGCCATGCCCCTCACGGAATACCTTGGGGTGTCTTCTTTCCAAAATGGGGTCACATGTGGGGTATTTATACTGCCCTGGCATTTTAGGGGCCCTAAAGAAGAAGTCTGGAATCCAAATGCCTAAAAATGCCATCCTAAAAGATACTCATTGGAATTTGGGCCCCTTTGTCCACCTAGGCTGCAAAAAAGTGTCACACATGTGGTATCGCCGTACTCAGGAGAAGTAGGGGGCCCAAATTCTAAAGAGCATCTTTAGGATTTCACAGGACATTTTTTTACACTTTTGGATTCCAAACTACTTCTCCAGCTTTAGGTCCCCTAAAATGCCAGGGCAGTATAAATACCCCACAAGTGACCCCATTTTGGAAAGAAGACACCCCAAGGTATTGCGTGAGGGGTATGGTGAGTTCATGTAAAATGTTATGTTTTTGTCACAAGTTAGTGGAATATGAGACTTTGTAAGAAAAAAAAAATCAGTTTCCGCTAACTTGTGACAAAAAATAAAAATGAACTTCCCATCAGCGAATACCTTAGGGTGTCTACCTTCCAAAATGGGGTCATTTGTGGGGTATTTCTACTGTCTGGGCATTGTAGAACCTCAGGAAATATGACAGGTGCTCAGAAAGTCAAAGTGCGTAAATTCACATTTTTGCACCATAGTTTGTAAACACTATAACTTTTACCCAAACCAATAAATATACACTTATTGCATTTTTGTTTATCAAATTCATGTAGAACAATAAATTTAGAGAAAAAGTTATATAGAAATGTAGTTTTAATTGAAAAATTTTACAACAGAAAGTGAAAAATGTTGTTTTTGAAAAATTTCGGTCAATTATGATTAATATCAAAAAAAGTAAAAATGTCAGCAGCAATGAAATACCACCAAATGAAAGCTCTATTAGTGAGAAGAAAAGGAGGTAAAAATCGTGAAAGTAGTGTAGTGCAGATTTGTAAAAAGTGGTCTGGTCATTAAGGGGGTTTAAGCTAGGGGAGCTGAGCTGGTTAATGACGTCATGGAAGTGGTCACATGTGTGCTGACCTATGTCTACAATGTCCGATTCCACCTGCTTATGTTCCCCAATCACTGGCCTCTGCCTCCTGCATTACTACTAGCACGTGGAGGGCTGAACCTGGCTGCAGGGACGAGCAGGCTTTTTTTTTTTTTTTTCACTTTATATAAACCTGTGATGGCAACTTTACCAAGACTTTGTATAAACATTAAAGAGGACCTTTCATGGGTCCAAAGAATATGAACTTAGTAGCAGGCTGCATAGAGCGGCGCCCAGGGATCTAAGTGCACTTACTATTAATCCTGGGCGCCGCTCCGTTCGCCCCCTGTGGCCCCTGGTAATTTCTCAACATTCGGTGCAAGTAGGAGGAGACACCAGTGTCTCTCCTTCTCCCTGACAGCAGCGCTGTCCAATCACAGCGCAGAGCTCAGAGCCAGGGAGAAAAAACCTCTCTGGGTCTGAGCTGTGATTGGACAGTGCTGCTGTCAGGGAGAAGGAGAGACACTGGCGTCTCCTCCTACTGAATGTTGAGAAATTACCGGGGTCTACAGCGGGCGAACGGAGCGGCGCCCAGGAATAATAGTAAGTGCACTTAGATCCCTGGGCACCGCTCTATGCAGCCTGCTATTAAGTTCATATTCTTTGGACCCATGAAAGGTCCTCTTTAATATGTGTCACCAACGCATGTGTCTTCACTCCAGTGTCCACCTGTGATGTGATACGCATATAAATAGAGATGTCACTGTGTACATACATGACGTGTATATCTGTATATATCCTGTGTACTGGGCTCCGGTAGACTGATGGTTTACATTGAAGGTGTTTCTGTGTTTTCATCTGCGTCGCCCTTTGTGACCGACAGCCCGCTACTGACTGCTAACATAACCCCTGGCTATGTCACTACTCCTTCAGGTAATGAATGCAGTCACTGTCCATGGGGGTGATTTATAGGGGTAGGAGAACTTCATATTTGAAGTCAGCTTCCTCATGTAGTGCTATTTTGGTGGTGGAGAGTGACATCACCACAGAATGACCCCCCCTCCCCCCTAATACCAGTTGTCACTTCTAGCCCATGTGGAGCCCTGTCCTCTTCTTTAAAATCTCCCAAAGAAGACTTCCTCCACGAATTATCCTAATAGGATTTTACCCCAGTTAGATGGATCGTAAGAGGCGTCCCTACACTACCACACACTGCCCCATGCAGTATAACGTCTCCTTGTGGCCCACCGCCCCATACAGTATTATGTCTTCTTGTGGCCCACCGCCCCATACAGTATAATGTCTTCATGTGGCCCACCGCCCCATACAGTATAATGTCTTCTTGTGGCCCACCTCCCCATACAGTAAAACATCTCCTTGTGGCTGCCCCAGTGCCCCATACAGTATAACGGATTCTTGTGGCCCACCACCCCATACATTAAAACGTCTCCTTGTGGCTGCCCCATACAGTGCAACGTCTCCTTGTGGCTGCCCCATACAGTGTAATGTCTCCTTGTGGCTGCCCCATACAGTGTAACGTCTTCTTGTGGCTGCCCCATACAGTTTTATGTCTCCTTTTGGCCCCAAGTGTTTACTTCTGCTAAATGGGTATTTATCGCGATATATATCGTTATCGCAATACATTTCCTAATATCGTTATCGTGGGAATATTTTTGATATCGCCCAACCCTAGCTCTTCCACTCGGGGCATGGGATACGCATCGAATTTGGAAACCTTGTTAAGTTTTCGAAAGTCGTTAAAAAATCGCAACGTCCGTCCGGCTTGGGTATCAATACTATAGGACTGGCCCACTCCCTTTTTGACTCCTCAATGACATCTAGCTGCAAAATTAGCTGCACCTCCTCCGATATGGCTTGTTGCCAAGCCTCGGGTACCCGGTATGGTTTTAATTGGACTTTTGCCTGAGGCTCAGTGACAATGTCATGCTGGATTATGGAAGTGCGTCCAGGGAGGTCCGAGAACAGATCCATGTTATAATTAACAAACTCCCTGGCCTCCTGAGTCTGTTTAGAGGAGAGGCTGTCAGCAATTTTCACTGTGGCAGCTGCCTCTCTTGCATGAGACAGAGGGGCCGGTACCTCTTCTCCTAGAAAACCCGGCCGTGGGCTGTCTTCTGTACAGGTTTCCTTATCTTTCCACGGTTTGAGTAAATTCACATGGTAAACCTTCTCCGGCTTTAACCACCCTGGCTGGTGTACCTTGTAGTTTACATCTCCAATTTTCTCGAGTACCTCGTAGGGCCCCTGCCACCTAGCCAGGAACTTACTGTCCACGGTCGGCACCAGAACCAAAACCCGATCACCGGGGTTAAAGATCTGGACCCGAGCCTGCTGATTATAGACCCGACTCTGAGCTCGCTGAGTTGCCCCCATATGCTCCCTTACAAGAGGCAACACTGTCTCTATCTGATCTTGCATCTGGGTAACGTACTCAATGACACTTTTATGTGGAGTGGGTTGTTGTTCCCACGCCTCTTTGGCCATGTCCAAGAGACCGCAAGGGTGTCTGCCATATAGCAGTTCGAAGGGCTAGAACCCAGTAGAGGCCTGGGGTACCTCTCACACTGCGAACATGAGATAGGGCAGAATTAGGTACCAGTCCTTCCCATCTTTAGACACTACATTTTTCAACATATTTTTTTAATGTTTGGTAAACCGTTCTACCAGACCGTTCGTTTGCGGATGGTAAACGGACGTCCGTAGTTGTTTTATGTGCAGCAACTTACAGAGTTCCCTCATCACCTTGGACATAAAAGGGGTCCCTTGGTCGGTCAGAACCTCTTTAGGTAGTCCTACTTGGGAAAACATCTCCATTAACTCCTTAGCTATGAGTTTGGCTAAGGTATGTCGCAGTGGCCCTGCCTCCGGGTACCGAGTGGCGTAGTCTAGAATGACTAAGATGTGTTGATGCCCTCTGGCAGACTTCGGTACTGGGCCTATGAGGGCCATAGCTATTTGGTCAAACAGTACTTCAACAATCGGGAGAGGTACTAGGGGACTATGTAAATGTGGCCGGGGGCTAATTATCTGCCAGGTCGGGCAAGACTTACAAAACTAACTTCTTTGAATATGCTGGGTTAGTAAAACCGCAGTAGAATATGATCCTGAGTTTTCTGCAGCCCCAGGTGACCCCCGAGAAAGTGTTTGTGGGCTAGATCTAACTCAAGCTTGCGATAAGCCTGTTCAATAGGCTCACCCCCGTAGTTGGTTTACCCGATACAATATATCCTGATGAACCACAAAACGGGGAAACACTGAGTTGTTGTGGTTCACCATCTACTATTAACACATTTTCCTAGGCACGGGATAGGGTTGGGTCCCGACGTTGGGCAGTACAAAATTTATCCCACCATCACACTTAGCGGGGTTATCCCCCCCTCTTCCACCGAAGTGGTGGTCTCCCCTACCGCTGGTGCTTCGTTCTCAGGTTCCCAGGGTTCTGGTCTCCCCCCTGAGCCGGGCCACTCAGCTAGGGTTACCCCTGTCTCATGGGTATCAGTCACTCTCATAACAGGCCACAGTGCCAGAAAGCCTGGGAAGTCTCTCCCTATTATAAGTTTGTAGTGTAAATTTAGGGCAACTGCCACTTCGTGAGCCCATCTGCCAGTCCCTGTGGTTAGAGACACCAGGGCGTTGGGATAGCCTTTTAAGTCTCTATGGATGCACATGACCCCGACTTTCCGGCCAGTATACTCCACTGACCATACCAGGGGAGCCCTTACTAGGGACACCAGACTCCCTGAGTTCAGAAGAGCCTCCGCTGAAGTACCTCCTACCTCCACCTGACACAGGTGGTTTAGCGTTTTTGGGGTACCTGCTGCACACAGCTTCCTGGCATATAGCGAATTACGTATCCATGGGTTACACCTGATGGGGACAGTCAGCTCTTACATGGTCTGGCTCCTGACACCGCCAGCAGATTATCGGAGCCAGGTTCGTTGAGGGTACACCCCGGGTGGGTTTGGTTGGTACAAGTCGCCGGGTCTGATATGGAGATTTACGGGGGTTGACTGCCCCCCTATCACGTCTTGGTGGTAGTTTGCCATGACACTTTTGCACGCATTCTGGTTGCCAGCGGCAATGTGTTGTTGCATTGCATGCTTGTGCATTTCCCCTTTAAGGCGGTCTTCCTTCCCATTCTGGTAAGCACGGGGGTTCAGGGGTGTCTAAGGTGGAGCTGAGTGTGGCCTCATGGCTCTTATATTCTGAGCTGTGAGCCTGTGTTGAGTTGGTCTTCAGTGTCTTGTGGAGCTGGTACTATTCCATCTGCCCAGTCCTTGAGGGCAACCTTATGAGACATCGATGTCTCCAGCAATGTCTTCTTTGTCTCCTCCATTTTCCCTACCTTACCTGTTGTTATGTTTGGTGTGGGTATATGTTCGGAGGTTGTTGTACGTCTAATTGTTGTTTCTTGTCTGGTCAGTGTTTTGTGTATTCTGTCCGGCATGGATGCTAGATGTTCCCCTGTTTGTCTGTACCTCCGGAAGGGGGTCCCTGGGGTTCCCAGAGAGGGAACCAAATGTATGTGCGCAGTTCTGCCGGGGGCCGCCATGCTTACTTTCCGCATAGGGGTCCAGGCAGGCACTGGTGTGCTTGATTCCTGTTTAGTTGTTTGTGTTGTTTCCTGTTAGGTGTTCAGGTTCTAGTACTGTTTCATGGAGTCCAGCCGTCGTTGATGCGGCAGCAAGTGCTTTTTGGTCTTGGCTCTTACCCGCTGATCCAGTAGCTGTGCACGGTCTCCCATTCCCAATTACTAGGCCTGTGCGAGACTATGGTTCATCCGTGTCGTGGATGAACCGGTCGTCTTCTTACCAAGACCTTACTACCAGGGATCATCAGGGCTTGTAAGGGCCCAGGTTCTGGTTTATGAGTCCTCCTACCATCTGGGTTTGCTCATGCAGTTAGGAGGTCAGGGATAGGGTTAGGGTGGCGATAGGAGGTGACCTGCTCACTTTTCCCTGTTTCCAGGCCTAGCTCCTACCTTATTTTCCAGCACCCCCCACATTGACACCCCCTCCCAAAATAACCCCCTGTAACAGTCTTAGTAGCCTCATAGCGCTCCACCAGGTCCACCATTTCTAGGGCGTTGCCAGGAGACACCTGGCCGATCCAGTGCTGGAGAGGGGGTGGTAGAGCCCTCCAGAACATTTCAGCCAATAGTCTATCCAGCATAGCCGTGGGACTCAGCACATCAGGCTGTAGCCATTTTTGAAAGAGGTGGAGTAAGTCATAATTCTGGGTCCTCGCAGGCTCAGCCAGCTTAAACCCCCACTAATGTACCTGTTGGGCCCAGACCAACACATTCACCCCCAGTCTTGCCAAAATATCACCCTTTACTTTTTGGTAGTTGGCCGCTTGATCGTCCGTCAAGTCGAAATACACCCGCTGGAAATCGGATGCCAGGAATGGAGCGACGACCTCAGCCCACTGGTCACGTGGTAGGTTTTCCCTGATGGCCACTTTCTCGTACATCACCAGGTAGGTTTCGATGTTGTCTGTGGGAGTCATCTTAGGAATCGCGGCACAGACTGCTTTCTGGGCATCGTGGACTCTCGGCATTGCTCCTGCTGTCTGCAAAGCCATCACATATTGTAGCAGCAACTGATTAGTCTGCTGCTGCTGCTTATTAGCCTCGCGTTGCTGCAGGTTTGTCTCTCGCTGCTGCAGTTTAGCCTCTATGAGGGCCTTCCAACAGCCTCCATTTTGTCGTGGGGCCCTGGTTGTAATACAGCTGGTTTAATGTACGACATACAACCGTGCCTGAAAAATATTGGTGTTCACGCCAGCCTCACTGCTCTTGCCCGCATCTTCCACCAATTGTGGGGTTTCGCTCTGGTAGATAGGGTTAACGGGCGCAGTACAGAGGCTAAATACAAGTTTCTTAACTCAAAATGTCAGTGTTTATTCACACTTGAGGCAATTGCACACACACAGGGTGTGGGGGATTGACCACTGAACTCCACCCTCACCCCTGTCCCTGCCTACTTGCCTCGCAAGTCCTTGCGACAAGGGACAACTGGTTGACAAACCCTTAGCTAGGATAGTGCAGGGAAGACAAACAACACATAAACAGAAAGGTCAACAAGCCATGTCAAAACCAAGAGAGCAGAAAAGGTACAGGAGGAGAAAGCAGAGAATCGTCAGGACAAGGCGGAGTCAAGCCAGAAGAGCACGCCAAGACCAGAGAATGAGACGGACGGGAAATCGGAAGCAGGTATCATGCAGGAAGGACCTCAATAACAGGCAATCTATGGCCAGCAGATTGCCTGTTTAAATAGTGCAGTAGTGGAGTCATGTGACGTGGCCAGCGTCACATGACTCCTGAGTTCCAATGCAGCCCATACAGCCGAGCGCCGTGGGAACCGGCGACGCTGGGCACTCTGATGACGCGAGCGCGCCTCGGTCATGCCCACCTTCTGGAACCACGCAGAGAACGCATTGTGACAGTACCCCCCCTTCCACGCCGGGCCACCGGACCCAAGGCCCCAGGTGACCGCTTCTAATTGCGTGAACATCCTTAGCTGGTACCCAGGACCTTTCCTCTGGTCCATAGACTTTCCAGTGTACCAGATACTGTAAAGAGTTGCTGATAGAGTTGAACGGACACCTGGATCTTCGGGTTCGATGGGTTCGGCCGAACTTCACAAAAAAGTTCTAAACTTGACCCCGAATCCGAACCCCATTGAAGTCAATGGGGACCCAAACTTTTGAGCACTAGAATGGCTGTGAAAATGTCATGGAAAGGGCTAGAGGGCTGCAAATGGCATCAAAATGTGGTTAAGGGCATGGCAAGTGCTCTGCAAACAAATGTGGATAGGGAAATGATCTAGGAGGACGAGGTACATATGGAGTAGGAGGTTGAGGAGGCGGTAGATGTGGCAGTGTAGGTGGAAGCAGCGGTGGAGGAGGAGGAGGTAGCCGGCTTTTTGGTTTTAAATTTATTTATATTTTTTTAAATTAGGGTACACCCCAAAACATTGGGAAATATAACCTGTGATAACCCCCTCTAGTCGTGCTAAAAACACGTTTAGATAATACACTGGCTGCAAGGCAGGCCAGCACCTCCAAGGCATAAAGGGCAAGCTCAGGCCATGTGCCCAATTTGGAGACCCAGAAGTTGAAGAGGGCAGACCCGTCATTCAGTACGTGTAGGCGTGTGCACACTTACTGCTCCACCCTGTTGGTGAAATGCTGCCTCCTGCTAGGATGTTCCATATCAGCTGGTGGTGCTGTTTGTTGTGGCGTGCTGACAAAGCTTTCCCACATTTCGGCCATGCTAACCCTGCCTTCTGAGGTGCTGGCGGTGCCCCAGCTGCGTTGGCGACCTCTTCCTCTGCCTTCGCCTTGTGCTTCCACTGTGCCTCTGCTGTCAGATGGGAATGCCACCAGAAGCGTGCGCTTGTACTCACGTATCTTACGATCAAGCTCCATTGACGGAATTAAGGACAGTACATTGTCCTTGTAACTGGGATCCAGCAGCGTGGAACCCAGTAATCAGCACAAGTTAGAATGTAATCGCTCATGTGTGCCAGGCTGCCCAGAGGCAACGAAAAGTTTCTGTCCTTTGTGGGAGGTGTATCGTCTGTGTCCTCTGTATCCCCCCAGCCACGCACCAGTGATGGCCATGAGCTGGTCTGGGTGCCACCCTGCTGTGAATATGGTTACTCCTCCTCCATCTCCTCATCCTCCACCTCGTCATCCTCCAGAACTGTGCCCTGGCTGGACAATTGTGTATCTGGCGCTTGTGGGTGCAGGAACCTACCCTCGGAGCCACTTGTGAATGACTGGCCAGAAACCCTACGAAATGATAGCTCTTCCTCCTCCTCCTCCTCCTGTGCCACATCCTCTTCCATCATCGCCACCAGCGTTTTTTCAAGGAGGCATAGAAGTGGGATAGTTACGCTGAGAACAACGTTATCGTCACTGGCCATGTTGGTGGAGTACTCGAAACAGCGCAACAAGGAACACAGGTCTCGCATGGAGGCCCAGTCATTGGTGTTGAAGTGGTGCTGTTCCGCAGAGTGACTCACCCGTGTGTGCTGCAGCTGAAACTCCACTATCGCCTGCTGCTGCTCGCACAGTCTGGCCAGCATGTGCAAGGTGGAGTTCCACCTTGTGGGCACGTTGCATATGAGGTGGTGAGCCGGAAGGCTGAAGTTACGCTGCAGCGCTGACAGGCCAGCAGCAGCAGGGGCACTTTATCCAGCAGCTCTGACATATCGGGGTAATTTTTAAGGAATCTCTGCACCACCAAATTCAGCACATGCGCCAGGCAAGAGATGTGCGACAAACTGGCTAGTCCCAGAGCTGCTACGAGATTTCGCCCATTATTGCACACCACCGTGCCGGGCTTGAGGCTGACTGGCACAAACCACTCAAACCCGTCCACAGCTCCTGCGCGGTGTGGGGTTTGTCCCCGAAGCAGATAAGTTTTAAAACTGCCTGCTGTCATTTACCCCTGGCTGTTCTGAAGTTGGTGGTGAAGGTGTTACACTGACCGGATGAGGAGCTGGTAGAGGATGAGGAAGCAGAGTAGCAGGAGGAAGCAACAGGAGGCAAACTGAAGCGCCCAGCAATCCTCATGGTGGAAGGACATGCGCCAAACTGCTATCCGCCTCAGGCCCAGCCGCCACTGCATTTACCAAGTGTGCTGTTATTGAGATATAACGGCCCTGACCATGCTTACTGGTCCACAAATCCGTAGCGAGGTGCACCTTGCCACAGATTGCGTTGCGCAGTGCACACCTGATTTTGTCCCCTACTTGGTTGTGCAGGGAAGGGATGGCTTGCCTGGAAAAGTAGTGGCGGCTGGGCACGACGTACTGTGGGACAGCCACCACCATCAGGCCTTTAAAACTATCCGTCTCCACCAGACGGAATGACAGCATTTCAAAGGCCAGTAATTTAGAAATGCTGGCATTCAGGGCTAGGGATCGCGGGTGGGTAGGGGGGTACTTTCTCTTCCTCTCCAGTGTTTGGGAGATGGAGAGCTGAACGCTTCCGTGGGACATTGTGGAGATGCTTGGTGACCCAGGTGGTGGTGTTGCTGGAAGCAGGAGAAGCCAGAGACCTTTCTTGGTTTTTGAGGTGTCTACTCCACTGCAGCTCGTGCTTAGCACTTAAATGCCTGGTCATGCAGGTTGTGCTCAGGTTGAGAACGTTTATGCCTCGCTTCAGGCTCTAATTGCACAGCGTGCAAACCACCCGTGTCTTGTCGTCAGCACATTGTCTGAAGAACTGCCACGCCAGTGAACTCCTTGGAGCTGGCTTTGGTGTGATCGGTTCCTTGCTGCGGTGGGCAGTAGCAGGCGCACTGTCTAGAGGATGGCGCCTTCGCTTTTGCGCCCTGCTCCCTTTTCTGCTGTACTGGTGGCTCTGTGCGACCACTGCCTCTTTTTTCAAACTACATAGGTCACTCACATTACCTTGATTTGATGTGGGGTCGAGGACCTCATCGTCCTCCACATCATCTTCCACCCAGTCTTCACCCCTGCCCTCCTTGTCTGTCTGCACACTTTCGAAAGCCCCAGCAGTTGGCACCTGTGTTTTGTCATCATCCGAGACGTGCTGCGATGGTCCTCCCATGTACTTATCTTGAAAGTGGTTGGGCATCGGTGCACTCAATCTCTTCCACTTCTGGGGCAGGGATAGGTGGATGGCCCTGGGAAACCTTGCTAACAGAGTCATCAAAACGCAGAAGAGACTGCTGCATGACTTGGGGCTCAGACTGCTTGGCTGATTTGCAAGGGGGGGAGGTGAAAGACTGATGGACATCGGCTGCAAGTGCCAACTCTGATCTTTCAGCAGGAGACTGGGTAGGAGACAATGTGAATGAACTGGAGCCACTGTCAGCAACCCAATCTACTATCGCCTGTACTTGTTCAGGCCTCACCATTCGTAGAGTCGCATTAGGCCCGACCAAATACCGCTGCAGCTTCTGTCGCCTACTCGCACCTGAGGAAGGGGTTTCATTTGTGCGTGTAGCTGGCACAGATCGACCACATCCTCACCCTGCAACAGGAGCTCCACCAGCAGCACCACGACCTGGGCCACGTCACTAATTTGACGCTCTCCTCATATTTCTCAAATTTAGGATCTTGTTTAATTAATAGTAGAATAGAACGACAGTATGTACAGGGTGTATCGCACACGCCCTGAACTAGACTAGGCCTCAAATAAATTTGTTTGCCCAAAATGGCTGTATTTCAAATACCTGAATAGAACCCCTGTATTTAAAGGGTGTATCTCACACGCCCTGACCCACACTAGGCCACAATTAAAGATTTCTGCCCCAAATGGCTGTATTTCAAATACCTTAATAGAACCTCTGTATTTAAAGAGTGTATCTCACATGCCCTGACCCACACTAGGCCGCAATTAAAGAATTGCGCCTAAAATGCCTTTATTTCAAATAACGGAATAGAACACCTGTATATAAAGAGTGTATCTCAGACGCCCTGACACACACTAGGCCGCAATTAAAGATTTGTGCGCAAAATGGCAGTATTTTAAATACCTGAATAGATCCATGTATTTAAAGGGTGTATCTCACATGCCATGACCCACACTAGGTCGCGATTAAATATTTCTGCCCAAAATGGCTGTATTTCAAATACCTGAATAGAACCCCTGTATTGTGTTTAATTGTTTAATAACTGAATATGACAGCAGTATATAACCCTGGAATTTCAAACGCCCCAAAAAGGGTGTTTTATTAATAGAACAATATAACCCCTGTATATACAGGGTGTATCTCACACGCCTTGACCCACACTAGGCTGCAATTATAGATTTGTGCCAAAAATGGCTGGTGTATGTTTAATAACTGAATATGACAGCAGTATATAACCCTGCAATTTCAAACGTCTTGATGCTGCAAGGCCTGAAAAATTTTGTATTTTGCACAAAAAAAGGTGTTTTATTAATAAAAGAATAAAACCCCTGTATATAAAGGGTGTATCTCACACGCCCTGACCCACACTAGGCCGCAATTAAAGATTTATGCCCAAAATGGCTGTATTTCGAATAACTGAATATAACCCAAATATATAAAGGGTGTATCTTTTTTTGCCCAAATGGCTGTTTGTTTAATAACTGAATATGACAGCAGTATGTAACCAGGGCCGTTTCTTGGACCGGGTGGGCCGGGCGGCCGCCCGGGGCGCTGTCAGAAGGGGTGTACTGTCAGAAGGGGTGCGTCGGCAGGGCACGGCAGGAGATGAGCGCTGCGCTTCCCTCGTCTCCAAAGTCATCTCATCTGTATCGCCGTCCTCAGGACGGCGATACAAATGTCTGTAATGCGGCAGGGCAGGGAGAGGTGTGTCCCCTCCCTGTTCCTCTGATAGGCTGCCAGCACTAGGCCGGCAGCCTATCAGAGACCGGTGCAGGTGGCGCGATGACGTCATCGTGCCGCCTGAGCCAGCGAGGGACACAGGCCGGAAGAGGAGGAGGTAAGCATAAGTTTAATTTTTACATATAAAAATAAAAATACAATACTGGCACATAAGGGGGGCTGCTGGCACATAAGGGGGGCTGCTGGCACAGACATAAGGGGGGGGGCTGCTGGCACATAAGGGGGGGGCCGCTGGCACATAAGGGGGCTGCTGGCACAGACATAAGGGGAGCTGCTGGTGCAGACATAAGGTGGGCTGCTGGCACAGACATAAGGGGGGCTTCTGGCACATAAGGGGGGCTTCTGGCACAGACATAAGGGGGCTGCTGGCACATAAGGGGGGCTACTGACACATAAGGGAGCTACTGGCACATAAGGGGGCAACTGGCACATAAGGGGGGCTACTGGCACATAAGGGAGGCTACTAGCACATGATAGTAGGCTACTGGCACATAAGGGGGGGCTACTGGCACTTGATTGGGGCTACTGGAACATGATAGGGGGCTACTGGCACATGATAGGGGGCTACTGGCACATGATAGGGGGGGCACTCTGGCTACTGGCACATGATAGTGGGGGGCTCTTATTACTGGCACATGATTGGGGGGCATCTATGGGGGCTCTTATTACTGGCACATGATTGGGGCACATCTTACTGGCACATGATTAGGGGGGCATCTATGAGGGCACATCTTACTGGCACATGATTGGGGGGCATCTATTGGGACACTTATTGCTGGCACATTATTGGGTGGCACTACAGGGGCATCTACAGAGGCTAAAAAGAAGTGGTATTTTATATGGGGGCTCTGTATAGGGGCATTTTATACTGGGACACATTATGGTGGGTACTATGGGGAAGGGGGGAGAGGAGCACTATGGGGTCATCTACGGGGGCACTGAGAAGGGGTATTTTATATTGGCACATTATGGGAACATTAGCACAACTGGGGGCATTACAAGGGGGTATGTTTTGCACATTATAAGGAGAATTATTACTACTGGGGCGGCATTATGGTGGGCTTTATTACTCCCCCATGGTATAACCCCCTAGTAGCAGCACCAGCCTCTCTCTGCTCTGCTATCCCTCTGCCCCTTCTCCAAATCCAAATTATGAAATCTTTCTCATTAGGATAAAGCACAACATCAGCTCCACCGAGCCTCCCAGACAAAGTGTTGAAGTGGTGTCCAAGATCCCCAAGGGCCAAGCCAAGTAATTGTAAGTTTTCATGTGGAGTATGTTTATGTTATACACATATAGCATACACTGTGCCACACAATATACAATATACCGCTACACTGTGCCCCACAATATACAGTATACCTCTAGACTGTGCCACACAATATACAGTATACCTCTACACTGTGTAGGGGTTATACTGTTTATTGTACAGCATGACACAGAGGTTATATTGTCCGGCATGGTGTAACCTCCATACATTTTATGTACAGTATACAGTAATCCGCCTTGCCATCTATGCTTTGAATCTGGTTTTATATATTACTTGGGTTTTGTACATTTACTTGCATGTGTCAGTTTAGACCTGCTGTGATTAGGTTTTAGTTAGTTATTAAATGCAAACATGACAGTTTTTGGGTTTTGCACATTATTGATGATTGTATTTCATGACTACTCTTCTAAGGGTATTGCCTTCCTTTATACTGCAGTTCTCCTGTACCTTTCTGCCTACGACGTTTAGCAGTTTAAGCAGTAATTTATGATTTTCTTTTGCTCTCAATAAATCTTGTGTTAAAGGGAATCTCTCACTGGGATTTTGTGTATAGAGCTGAGGACATGGGTTGCTAGATGACCACTAGCACATCCGCAATACCCAGTCCCCAAAGCTCTGGGTGCTTTTATTGTGTAAAATAAAACTATTTGATATATATGCAAATTAACCTGAGATGAGTCCTGTCCCTGAGATGAGTCAGGGACAGGACTCATCTCAGGTTAATTTTCATATGTATCAAATCGTTTTTTTTACACAATAAAAGCACACAGAGCTATGGGGACTGGGTATTGCGGATGTGCTAGCGGCCATTTAGCAACCCATGTCCTCAGCTCTATACACAAAATCCCGGTGACAGGTTCCCTTTAAGCATAAAAAATAAATTAAATATGGTGAGACGGTTGCAAGTACTCTTCTGATATGATTTCATCAAGCAGTTTTGAAGTAATAGAAGAATATAACCCCTGTATATACAGGGTGTATCTCACACGCCTTGACCCACACTGGGCCGCAATTAAAGATTTGTGCCAAAAATGGCTGTATTTCAAATAACTGAATATAAACCAAATATATAAAGGGCGTATCTCACAATGACATCTGTAGCAAAGGCTGCCAAATAATTTTTTGGGGTCCAAACGGGTGTATAAAACAGTATAAAACCCTGGAATTTCAAATGTCTTGATGCTGCAAGGCCTGAAAAATTGTGTATTTTGCACAAAAAAGGGGTTTTATTAATAAAAGAATATAACCCCTGTATATACAGAGTGTAACTCACATGCCCTGACCCACACTAGGCCGCAATTAAAGATTTATGCCCAAAATAGCTGTATTTCAATTAACTGAATATAACCCAAATATATAAAGAGTGTATCTCACAATGACTTCTGCAGCAAAGGCTGCCAATTATTATTATTTTTTGCCCAAATGGGTGTTTGTTTAATAACTGAATATGACAGCAGTATATAAACCTGGAGTTTCAAACGTCTTGATGCTGCAAGGGCGCAACAATTGTGTTTTTTCCCAAAAGAGGGTGTTTTATTAATAGAAGAATATAACCCCTGTATATACAGAGTGTAACTCACATGCCCTGACCCACACTAGGCCGCAATTAAAGATTTATGCCCAAAATGGCTGTATTTCAATTAACTGAATATAACCCAAATATATAAAGAGTGTATCGCACAATGACATCTGCAGCAAAGGCTGCCAATTTTTATTTTTTGCCCAAACGGGTGTTTGTTTAATAACTGAATATGACAGCAGTATATAAGCCTGGAGTTTCAAACGTCTTGATGCTGCAAGGGCGCAACAATTGTGTTTTATTGCCCAAAAGAGGGTGTTTTATTAATAGAAGAATATAACCCCTGTATATACAGGGTGTATCTCACATGCCCAGACCCACACTAGGCCGCTATTAAAGATTTATGCCCAAAATAGCTGTATTTCAAATAACTGAATATAACCCAAATATATAAAGGGTGTATCTCACAATGACATCTGCAGCAAAGGCTGCCAAAAATTTTTTGGGGGTCCAAACAGTTGTTTGTTTAATAACTGAATATGACTGCAGTATATAACCCTGGAATTTCAAATGTCTTGATGCTGCAAGGGCGCAACAATTGTGTATTTTGCCCAAAAAAGGGTGTTTTATTAATAGAAGAATATAACTCCTGTATATACAGGGTGTATCTCACATGCCCTGACCTACACTAGGCCACAATTAAAGATTTGTGCACAAAATGCCTTTATTTCAATTAACTGAATAGTACACCTGTATATAAAGGGTGTATCTCACACGCCCTGACCCACTGCAGGCTGCAATTAAAGATTTCTGCCAAAAATGGGTATTTGATTAATAACTAAATATGACAGCAGTATATAACCGTGGAATTTCAAACGTCTTGATGCTGCAAGGCCAGAAAAATTGTGCATTTTGGCAAAAAAGTGTTTTAAAAAAACTCAGAAAATTATGGCTGTATTTCTAGCTCAAATTGTACACTGACTTTCGGAATATCCAACTGATTTTTTTACAACCAGATTATTAGTGCTGTTTTTCAAGCTTGGATTTAAATGTCACAAAAGCTAAGATGCAGTGCTGGTGCACTTAGCTTGCATAAAATGGCCGCCGCCGCCCACCTAACTGACTTATAAAAGTAATTTTTTTTCGGTCACTAGGCTCAGGGCAGTATAAAATACACAACAAAAATGTATGTAGATCGTATGTATGTATGTAGATCGCTGAGTTAGATTCACGTTTTGAACAAAGATTCTCTCCTATTCTCTCCCTGAAATCACCAGCCGCATCCTCTCCCTACACTAGTAACAGCAGAGTGACGTGCAGCGCCAATACACTGGCCAATCACAGCCATGCCATTGGTAGGCATGACTGTGATGGCTTCTAAGGGCACACAGTAAAACGCTAGCTTTTCAAAAAGCGCCAAGAAAGCGCCGAACACTGAACCCGAACCTGAACTTTTACTGAAATGTTGGGGTTCGTGTTCCTGGTCCAAAAATCCTAACGTTCGGTACGAACCCGAACTTTACAGTTCGGGTTCGCTCAACCCTAGTTGCGGACTCTTCTAACATCCAAAATTTATTAAACCACAAATTCCTCAGAATTATTAATCAGCGGCGGAGTGGACTGTGAAGGAACAACAGGAGTAACATGTCTTTTCAGCAGATATTTATGGAAAACATCATGGATGTGGAACGAATCTTAATCTAAACGACACTGGATTGATTACCTCCGTAATCTCGTATGGACCTATAAAAACGAGGTGCAAACTTTTTGGAGGCCACCTTGAGAGGTACATTCTTAGAGGACAGCCACACCTGATCCCCAACCTGAAATTCCACCCCCCTCGAACGTCTCTTATTAGCTTAGATTTTTTGAAAACGAGGATGGAAACTGTAGTTACAAAAGAATGGGGAGACACCAGCGGAGGAATTAACATGGTTGTTAATCACTCATTCTGCCAATGGAAGGTATTTAACCCACAACTGTTGATCACCAGAGACATATGACCTGAGGAATTGCTCCACAGACTGATTAAGTCGCTCCGTCTGCCAGTTACTTTCAGGATGATAGGCAGACGAGAAGGACAATAAGATTTGACACCTCTGACAGAAGGATCTCCAAAATCTCGAAACAAACTGGACACCTCTATCAGACACAATGTTCTCGGGTACACCGTGCAAACAGTACAATTTGTTCCACAAATACAGAGGCCATAGTCTTAGCATTCAGAAGTTTAGCAAGGAGAACAAAATGTACCATCTTACTGAATCTGTCAACCACTACCCAAACCACAGTTTTACCCTCAGCACGTGGCAGATCCATGATGAATTCCATAGAAATATGGGACCAGGATCTACTGGGAATGGGTAGGGGTCACAGTTCACCAGCAGGACGAGTCCTAGGGGTTTTGGACCTGGCACACACCTCACAGGCCGACACATAGGACTTGATATCCTTGAACAGGGTGGGCCACCAATAAGACCTGGATAGCAGCTCTTTAGTACTCTTGATACTCACCCAACAGCTGGAGACAGAACTGTTCAGGAACAAACAACTTATCTGTTGGTGTGAGTCCCGGGGCCAGATGTTGTTCTGCCTTAATAAGAGCCGTAAGATCTTGGGACACAGCTGCTTAAAAGACACTAGCTGGCAATATGGTTTCAGGCGGTGCGTCCGTGGGCTGGAACGCACAAAAACACTGGGATAGGGCATCTGCCTTCACGTTCTTACTCCCTGGCCTGAAAGTGATGGAGAAATTAAAGCGTGTGAAAAACAATGCCCATCTGGCTTGACGGGAATTCAACCTATTAGCAGACTCAAGAAACATCAGATTTTTGTGATCAGTAACAACGGTAACGGTATAATGAAATGTCTCCACTCCTCAAATGCCCATTTAATGGCCAGCAATTCACGATTCCCCACATAATAATTTCTCTTGGTTGGGGAATTTTTGGGGGAAAAGAAGGTACAAGGCTTTAAATTGGTAAGACTAGCGCGGGACCTTGAGAGAGGACCCCCCCCACTCTGTCCTCAGAGGCATCCACCTCCACAATGAAAGGTCTCTCTTGAATAAAAACTGGAACACAGCTGAAAACCTTCTTAAGTGTCTCAAATGCTTCAGTAGCCTCAACAGACCAGTTCTCCAGGTCCACCCCTTTTTTGGTGAGGTCGGTCAAGGGCCGATCAAAACATCATCAAGGTAAACAATTGCAAATTTACCCAAGAATTCCCTAAAAAGTACAATGGAGGATGCCACATTTTTTGCTGGGGATGGTCGTTTGCTGCAGCCCACATGCGGTGGGACTGCTCCCCCAATGAGAAACACGCTACAGTGTTTGGGGTTTCAGCAGTTCCCCCATATTTGCCACTATATTTCTGTGATTTTGTTTTATATGTATTGAATGTGCCTTTACCTGGCATTTAAACATTCTTTTGTATCTGGTAGCCTCCATCACACGGTCTGATATGGGTGTGGCTTACAGGCTTGCTTTATCCACATTGCATTAGTTGTTCTGCTATGTGGTTGTGTGGAAGCTTGGCTGTGAGCTAGATTTCATCACCTTCAGAACGTGTTCACACCATAGTTAGCGTAGTGGTAGGACCCTTGCCATGCTGAGAGACCGTGACTTGGTGCATGATGGGCTCCGATGTTTTCCTGACAGGAATATATTGGCAAAAGTCTCAGCATTTAATATCTGCGTAGTAACTGTCAGCTTACACATTTTCTCAAATGGTGTAGGGGTTGACACTTTCATTGAGCGAAAGAGGTCTGAAAAGAAATGGCATATCTGCATATATTGGAACCTAGAGGACTCCGGTAGCTGATGCAAAGATTGTATCTCATCAAATGACAAAAAGCCCAAAGTCGTATAGTTTACAACATCTGCAAACCTGAACAGTTTTTGGGGAAACCATATTTTAAGAAAAGATGTTTGCATTCCTATGGTAATGCAAACATCTTTGCATTTTTGTGGGACAATTGTCCCATTACTTTTGGTCCCTTAACAAGTGGCACATATGCAAACTGTTGCAATTCCTACACCATTCACCTGATTTGGATGTAAATACCCTCAAAGCTAACAGTCTGCAGTTAAAGCACATCTTGTTCATTTCATTTAAAATCCAATGTGGTGGTGTATAGAGGCAAAAATGTTAGAATTGTGTTGATGTCCCAATATTTATAGACCTGACTGTATATGTGACATATTAGGATGAACTTAATATGAATGGATGGAGCGCTGAGGGGAAGGAGCTCGTATGTAGTCAGTTGAATGGAAGTTGCGTGATCAAAGGAGGAGATATGATTATATGAATGTACTAACCAAAATACTAACATGTAGAAATGTATATATACTGGATGTGGATGGAGTACAAATGAGATGTACACTGAGCAAAAATATAAATGCAACACTTTCAGTTTTGCTCCCATTTTGCATGAGCTGAACTCAAAGATCTGAAACATTTTCTACATACACAAAAGACCCGTTACTCTCAAATATTGTTCACAAGTCTGTCTAAATCTGTGTTAGTGAGCACTTCTCCTTTGCTGAGATAATCCATCCCACCTCACAGGTGTGGCATATCAAGGTGCTGATTAGACAGCATGAATATTGATCACACAGCGCAATGCCACAGATGTCACAACGTTTGAGGGAGCGTGCAATTGGCATGCTGACTGCAGAAATGTCTACCAGAGCTGTTGCCCATGCAATGAATGTTCATGTTTCTACCATAAGCTGTCTCTAATGGCGTTTCAGAGAATTAGGCAGTACATCCAACCGGCCTCACAACCTCAGACCATGTGTAACCACACCAGCCCAGGACCTCCACATCCAGCATGTTCACCTCCATGATCGTCTGAGACCAGCCACCCGGACAGCTGCAGCAACAATCGGTTTGCATAACCAAAGAATTTCTGCACAAACTGTCAGAAACCGTCTCAGGGAAGCTCATCTGCATGCTTGTCGTCCTCGTCGGGGTCTGGACCTGACGGCAGTTCATCGTCATAATCGACTTGAGTGGGCAAATGCTCACATTCGATGGCATCTGGCACGTTAGGGAGGCGTTCTGTTCACAGATGAGTCCTGGTTTTCACTGTTCAGGGCAGATGACAGACAGTGTGTGTAGCATTGTGTGGGTGAGCGGTTTTCTAGCATCATCGTTGTGGATCGAGAGGGGTTAAGGTATGGGCAGGCATATGTTATGGACAACGAACACAGGTGCATTTTATTGATGGAATTTTGAATGCACAGAGATACCGTGACGAGATCCTGAGGCCCATTGTTGAGCCATTCATCCATGATCAAAGCCTCATGTTGCAGCATGATAATGCACGGCCCCATATTGCAAGGATCTGTACACAATTCCTGGAAGCTGAAAATATCCCAGTTGTTGCCTGGCCAGCATACTCACCGGACATGTCACCGATTGAACATGTTTGGGATGCTCTGGATCGGCGTATATGACAGCGTGTTCCAGTTCCTGCCAATATTCTGCAACTTTGCACAGCTATTGAAGAGGAGTGGACCAACATTCCACAGGCCACAATCAACAACCTGGTCAACTCTATGCGACGGAGATGTGTTGCACTGCGTGAGGCAAATGGTGGCCACACCAGATATTGACTGGTTTTCTGACACCCCCCCCCAGTAAGGCAAAACTGTGCACATTTAGGAGTGGCCTTTTATTGTGGGCAGTCTAAGGCACACCTGTGCAATATTCATGCTGTCTAATCAGCACCTTGATATGCCACACCTGTGAGGTGGGATGGATTATCTTGGCAAAGGAGAAGTGCTCACTAACACAGATTTAGACAGATTTGTGAACAAAATTTGAGACTAATGGGTCTTTTGTGTACGTAGAAATAATTTCAGATCTTTGAGTTCAGCCAATGCAAAATGGGAGCAATTCCGAAAGTGTTGCATTTATATTTTTTTCAGTGTATATATAAAAGGGAATGAAAAAGGAATATGAAATTTAAAGGAAGTGAATTGATGGGAAGAGTGTATATAATATAGGTGAATAAAAAATTTTTTATATATGTAAAATGAAAATAAAAAATAAAAATAAATAAGTAAATAAAGGCAAATGGATGAATTAAAATCAGTGAAAAAAAAACTATCTCGTATCAAAAACTGTTACTTTCAAGGGATTCATTAACACCATAAGGTTCTATTGTTTGCATCTTGCATCTTGAAAATCCCCCCCAAAATTTTTTGCGTCTAAGTTTCTGGAAGCGGTTAGAATATGTGGATGGGATTTGTTTGATGGGTGTTACCATAAATTTAGTAGAGTCCTTATTATGAACTTGTAAAAAGTGTTGGGAAACTCCATGTTTGGTGAACTCATTGACTATGCTCCAACAATGTTTATTTACTCTCTCTCCCAATCTAATAGTTGTGCCGCCTATATACATTCCAATAAATATATGATGTAGGATGAGGAGCAATTAAAAAAGTGTTTGATTTCGAAGCGTTCTCCGGTGAAATTGCTGGTGAACTGAGAAATACATGTGGAGATTTTCAGACAACACTTCATCAGTGATGACCACATTTATAGCTTCCTAGAAGTTGAGGAAATAAAGTAGTTGGATGCGGTTGTTGGTCTTTTTGTGTCATACACGACTGGGGGCTAGGAGAGTTTTCAGGGACTGGGCTCTTCTAAAGGTAATCTGAGGTTTTGGCTTGATGTGCTTCTTTAAAAATGGATCTGCCTGTAGAATTGGCCAATATTTGGTTAGGATATTGCGCAATATATTGTGATTGATGTTGTATGTCGTAAGAAAGGTAGATTTAAAATGATCAGGTTTTTTTATTTGCTTAGGGAGTAAGCATTCTTGCTGTGTATAATTTCTCGCCTGCTGATAGGCTGCCTCCACAATTTTGTTGGTATACCCTTTGTTTTGGAATCTGCAATTGATAGTTTGACCCTGAGTAGCGTAATTCTCATCCCTCGTGCAGTTTCTTCTTATCCGCTTAAACTGACTAAGGGGAATGTTATTTTTCCATTTTATTTTTCCATTTTTTAATGGTGTGAACTTTGGTAGTCCAGATAGCTATTTCCATCGACTTAAAAAAAAAAAAAAAGGTTTTAGTTTCTATGGACTTTCCCTTAAAGGATAAAATAAGATCTAAATATTCAATGACTATATTGGAATAATTGGCTGTAAACGTGAGGTTGAACATATTATTGTTTATAGAATATTATCTTGTCAGACCAGGAGTGTTTACCATAAATATATTGCTCTTCAAAGAGTCCCATATACAGAGTTGCAAAACCTGGCGCAAAGGGTGTGCCCATGGCAGTACCTTTAGTCTGTTTTAGTTTATTTTCAAAAGTGAATGTATTGTGGTGAAATCTATTGCATCTAGTACAAATTGCCCTTGTGTGGTGGGCATTTTTTATCTTGTTGAAGAAAATGTTGTATGGCTCATCTACCTGCAACACGTGGTATATAGGAATACAGGGCAGAGACATCTAATGTGACCCAGATGTATGGCTCTTGCCATTCAACTTCCTTAATTTGAAATATGATGAGTTTTTCAGGTAAGAGGGTAATCTGATGACAAATTTCTGTAGTAATAAATTAATTCTAGAGAAACTCCACCAGCAAACTACTGTAGCCCAGCCTATCAGTTACCAGCTGATCAAGAAGAAATAAATCAATAATAAATCAGGCTGAAAGCTTTCTCCCGTTTCTTATGGAGGGGAAAGAGAGCGCGTATTGCATATGACAAGCTGTGTCTAACAAAATGGGAGGGAGGTCTACAGCTACCGAATATTAGACTTTATAATGTGTCATCACTATTTAGACATGTGAGAGACTGGGTGAAGTGTACATCACATTTTTCCAATACCCCCCTCGAAAGGGAATTGGCGTACCCCTGGGATCTGGTCGCCCTTTTACATGCCAGGATCAGGGATACTCCAGTGGGAATAAAACACCTTAGTTTGATTAGGGATACTATGACGGCCTGGAGATTAGTAAGAAAGCTATATAAGTTGCCCATGTATATTACTCCGTATATGCCATTGTGGTCCTTGCCAGGTTTCTCTCAGGGTAGGCAATCCAAGATGTTTGTACAGTGGAGAGAGAAGGGTATACACACGGTAAAACAGATTTTGTCTACCTCAGGGACGGGGATCATGGGGTGGCAAGATCTCCAGTCTAAATATAATTTGCTGGCCTCTCATTTCTTACCATATGGGCAGATTTTGTCATATTGCAGGGCGCAATCAGCGATTTTGGGGGAGTCAGAGAGGATGGGATGGTTTGAGCACTTGGTGGGATCCCAGGAGACATCCTTGTCTGATTTGTACAAAAAAATTAGAAATGTATATTTGTCCCCGACTGGGGCAAAGGTGTTCAAAAAATGGGAGGAGGAATTAGGAGACACTTCTCTGACAGGGAAACTTCGGGAAGGCCTGGAAAGGGTGAGAGGGGCCATCTGCAGTGAATCTTGGAGGGAGATGCACTTTAGAATATTACATAAGGCGACATACGCATTTGATCTTTTGTATAGAGATGCACCAAATCATTACCTAAGGTGGTGCCCAAAGTGCCACCTACCGAAAGCAGGCTTGTTGCACGGGTTGTGGGAATGCCCGGTTTTGCAGCCACTATGGCAAGAAACTACTAGTTACATAAAAAAGGTCTGGGGGATAGAACCCCAGCTTACCCCACTTAACTGCATCTTTCACTATGTTTCGTTGGATCAGAGGGGTGAAATCACACATTCTACACATATTAAGGGGGTCCATTTATTCTTATTGGCTGTCAAGAAAACTATTCTTAGGCACTGGATAAAGGCGTCCATACCCACACTAGATGAAGCGATAGGGACGATGAAGCATGTTCTTTACATGGATAGGTTAGACGCGGAGAGCAAGGAGAAAGCGACCAAGCAGTTCTTTCATAAGTGGAGACAGTTCATAGAATTCTCCTTGGATCTGGTAGAGAGGAAAGAGGTTGTGATTCCTTTTCTTAACACCAAATGGTATCTGGAGGAACAACTGAAGGGGACATTAAGAAATCTGGTAGTGGATTAAGGTGGTTTAACAAGATTTATAAGATGACAAGTCACTTGGAGGAGACCGAACGGATGGGAGGCAGGATGGTATCGAAACTGGGCCCAAATCGGCTGCGAAACATATAGATTGTGACCAAAGGTATTCTGGTTGTAAGGTTCGTTTTGTTGCGGGGGGAAGGGGGGGGGGAGGGAATTCTTAAAAATGTATGAGGAGATGGTAAATGGAATATTGTTGTCATGCAAAATGGATGGAATTGTAATTATGCACTAAGTACAATGTATGAAACATTATACAGTGTCTGTATGCGAAATGAATCTCTTTTAATAAAATGTGTTTACAAAAAATAAAAAATAATCAGGCTGGCTCACAGTATTTTGGCATACACAAAATGTATTATCCCAATAAAATTATCATGAAAATGTTAAAATATTAAAACATAACCTTATTACATATCAGCATATATGTAAGAGCAGTGAGGAGGACGCATGAGAGCGTCTGACTTAGGACGCTAGGGCTCCGTCCCCCCGCCCCCCTCCGCATGCTGGCCGCCCATACCGCCGCTCGGAGCAGCTGATCGCTGTGAAGCCGAGAGTTTGAGATACCGAGGCCGCCCTGGATTGTCTGGATGCCGGTGCCGGTGTCCTGATTTGGATCCCCGTCCTATGATGCCAGGAGTCGTCAGGTGGTGAGTCGCTATAGCGGCCGTGCTGCTGGAGAAGGATTGTGAGTGGAGGCGATGGCGCATTGAAGAGAAGGCGTTTGGGGATGCTGCCGTTTGTGCCTGAGGTCCTGCTCTTGCTCTGCGGATTCCTGCTGACCCCTGTTGGAGAGGCTGATCCCGTCTGCACTATCTGAAGGGCAGGTCCCTTATGCTTTTGGGCTTGAGATCTCTAGGGGTGATCAATTCCGGGGGGTGCAGCTGGTCCTGCCTCTTACTGTGATCCATGCTCAGCTCCTGCCCACATGTTTGCCCCCACTGTGAAGAAGGGCAGATAGTAGGGGGGATACCCCGGAAATGGCAGCTGATAAAGGGTTTGCTTGCCACTGTGACCGTGGTTGTGACTACGGGTATGCAGCTTGAGACCATCGCAGACTAAAGGATAAACTATATCTGCCTTGAGACATTTGGTTGGAATTAGAGGCAGCTATTGACTGTGGATGGTATTATAGTGAATTAAATGTGGAGAGGAAAGAATGGGGGGGGGGGTTTGGATCCTGGAGTATAACCTCCAATAACCCCGTCTGAGATAATCCTTTCTGCCCCCAGGTCTTAAATTAACGGTATCATACCTCTCCGAATTAACTAAGTAACTGCATGCACGTTCCTATACGCCCGGATCTTATGCCCTGAGTCATAATTTTTTAAGGAATTCATCTTTTCCGGTCAAGGTCCTGACTAACATCATTAACTTTCCTTTTTCCCCTTTGAATTGACTTTTTTCACCTTTGAGCTGATTTTTTTGCTTAAAAGTGTTTCAGGTCTAAATAGATATTTGGTTCCGAATTCACCCGGGCCTAGATCCCCACAAAAAGAAAAAACTGTGGATCCCAGACTGCAGGGTCCGACACATGAGACGTCAGTTGAAGGGGGAGAGGGGAATCCCAGTGACATATACAGAAACAGATGTAAAAATGGTGCAGGATATACTTGGTACGGTTTCACGGATGGAAAATTTAATGGGTAATTTGGTAACCCAGCTCGGGGCAGTACAGACGGATGTTATGGTTATACGAGCTGAGATGGAAAAAGTAAGGCAGCGGTTGCAAGAGATGGAAAAAAGGATTCCTACCCTAGAGAAATCCGTCCAGAAATTAGAGAAGGAGGTGACACTTTTAAAACAGATAAATGTCAGGATGGAACAAAAATTGGTAGACCAGGAGGATAGATCAAGAAGGTCAAATATAAGATGCGTGGGGATCCCAGAGCGAGCGGAGGGAGAAAACTGTACTGAATTTATGGAGAGATGGTTAAGGGAGAACAGTAGAGAAGGTATTCTTTCTCCCTTGTTTTCTATCGAAAGAGCACATAGGGTCCCCACAAAAAACAGGGTGCCAGGAGATTACCCTAGACCGATATTGGTGAAATGCCTACTATTTAAGAACTGAGACGGAATATTAGCCGACGCTAGAACCTCAGAAAGATACCATATACAGGGTGTAAAGATTAAGAGAGAGAAAGTTTTTTTTTTTTTCTCCTCCCCCTCGGCTAGATGGTTAGGGTCCTTTCATTGAATGTGAGAGGGCTCCGTGAGAGGGTTAAAAGGTACGCTATCCTTGAGTGGATGAAGAGGTTTCTGCCAGCCATCATCTGCCTCCAGGAGACACATTTAGATAAGGAATCAGTAAGGTGGTTGGAGAGGAGATGGATGGTGGCGGGATATCATTCCGTATATACTACTTACTCCAGAGGGGTATCAATTTTGATACATAACAAGATTAAATTTGAGGCTCTGGTATGTGAGGCCGATGACTATGGCAGGTACCTCTTTTTACATTGTTATGTAGAAGGGAAAAAAAACGTACTCGCAAATATATATGTTCCACCACCATATAAATCAGATGTTTTGTATCAATTGTATAGATTTATGTTGAATAAACAGGAATGTATACTGATTGCGGTCGGCGACTATAACGCGGTTATGGATCCACTCAGGGATAGGATGTCTAGTAGAGGGGGAGGAGCACAAAATGTAGAGTTATGTAAACTAGTATATGAATTTAATTGGGTAGATGTTTGGCGGGCTCAGAACCCGGATGAAATTATGTACTCTTGTTATTCAAAAACGCACCAAACTTGGTCGAGAATAGATATGATTTTTGGAAACAAAAATCTAATATCCCAAAACAGAATTAGGATAAAGTATATACCCATGGCTCTGTCGGACCATAGTGCAATGGTAATTGAGTTGGATTTGAATAAAAATAATATTTTGCCGTTGTTTAAGTTTAATCCCCATTGGTTATTATTGATCTCAGATAAAGAGAGTATAATAGAGGAGTTAAAACTCTTCTTTATGGAAAATAATGGTTCTGCCGGTAGACTTGTGGTTTGGGACACTTTTAAGGCATTTTTGAGGGGAGTACTGATTAAAAAAGTAAATTACTGGAAAAAAAGTACTAGAGAGAATGGGAAGGTATTGGAAAAAAAATTACAAGAGGCTGGAATGGTATGTATGAGATACCCTACTGTACCTAATAAGAGAGTTTGGGAGGAAGAACAGGAAAAGTTGAGGATATATCAATTAGAAAAAAGTAGGAAAGAATTGCTCCTACAGGGGATTCGGTTAGCCTCGGAGGGTGAAAAGGTTGGTAAAATATTAGCAAATATAGTGAGAAATCAAAAAGGTAACTCATGGATTGGTGCGATTAAAGATAAAACGGGTAAATTATTTACCATACCCGAAGATATTAAAAAAGTGTTCGGGGACTATTTCCAAGAGTTATATAAGTCTAGGGTACAATACTCAAAACAAGAGTTAGATTCATATCTAGATAAGATCGCTTTTAGTAGGATATCGGAGGTCCAAAAAGAATATCTGGAAAAAGAAATAACGGCGGCAGAAATAAATTTAGCTCTGGGGAAGGTGAAACTTGAGAAAACACCAGGGGGAGACGGGCTCCCCTTTGAAATATATAAAACCTTTTCCCAGGTATTAGTTCCAGAATTAAAAATAACACTGGATGAGGCTCAAAAATTAGGTGATCTACCGAATTCTATGAAGGAAGCAATTATCACACTAATTCCAAAAAAGGGGAAGGAACAAACAGATCCCGGCTCATATAGGCCAATATCCCTCTTGAATACGGATGTTAAAATCTTGGCAAAAGTTTTAGCGGACAGGCTCTCAAGGGTCATTAAAGTAATAATAAATAAAGACCAGACAGGATTTATACCGGGTAGAACAATATATTCCAATATAAGAAGGTTATTCCTTAACATCGAAGCCAATAGATCAGATGCAGGGGAGAAAGCGATACTCTCATTGGATGCCCAAAAGGCATTTGATTGCATTGAATGGGAGTATTTATGGGCAGTATTAAGGAGGTTTGGTATAGGGGAGGGATTTATAGGATGGATTCAGTTAATATATCGTAACCCTAGGGCCAGAGTGGTTGTGGATGGGAGCTTGTCCCTGCCGTTTGCCCTATCACGTGGCACAAGGCAGGGATGCCCTCTCTCCCCATTGTTATTTGCAATTGCAATTGAACCCTTGGCAAATATAATAAGAAATGATAGGGAGATTAAAAGTTTTTCATATGTGGGTGGAGAAGAAAAACTGTTAATGTATGCAGACGATATTTAACTTTTTTTGCAAAACACTGGGGAACAATTTAACAAAGTGGTAGAAATAATAGATAAGTTTGGGTTCTTTTCGGGTTTAAATATTAATTGGGGAAAATCACATATGTTATTATTAGGAGATGGGCAATTACAGAGAGATACACGGGTGCACGTTCTTAAAAAACACGAAAATTTTTAATATCTCGGCATACAAATCTCCGGAAACATAGAAGAATATGAAAAATTTAATGTCCTCCCCTTAATAAAAGAATTAAGAACTAAAATACACATATGGAAAAGATTACCAATGTCAATGCAGGGTAGGGTAAATTTAATAAAAATTGTATTTCTCCCAAAGATACTTTATGTACTGCAAAATGCCCCAATGAGAATACCTCAGAACATTTTAAAATTATTTGATAGATTATTGGGGGACTTTATTTGGAAGGGTGCGATCCCTCAGATAAAGAAGGAAGTCCTTCAGCTTCCAGTGCAGGAAGGAGGACTAGCGCTTCCCAATCAGTTTTTTTATTACCTAATAACACAATATGGGAACATAAAGGACAGTTTAGATAGTCAGATGGGTAGGCAAGAATTAAATAGATGGGGATGGAAAGAGGAATGTAATCACTTAGAGGTGTTGGAGTCAGGTTTTTTGGGGAAAAAAAATACTGGTAATAGGATATTAAATTCAGTAGAATACGTATGGGGGGAAATTAAGAAGATACTGGAGATCAAAGGGTTTTTGAAGTATACACCGATATGGAAACATTTCAATTTAAAGGAATTGGAAACAATAAGAGATTATATAGATTGGGGGGAAAAAAGGAATGAAATATCTAGATCAGATTTTTGAGGAAGATAAGCTGAAGGACTTTAACATAATGGTGTCGGAATTTGGGATCCCCCATAGTGATATGTATAAATATTTCCAGCTTAGGAACGCATCACGGACAGTGGCACAGGAGGATAGGTACAGAAGGGAAAAATCAGATATGTTGGATAAGTTTATTGTAGTAGGGGAAGGAGGTGGAATAACTGCAAAGAGATATAGGCTTTTGATGGAGGGAAAAAGAAAAACGATTACAATGCTTGCCGCGAAAAAATGGGAGAAAGATCTAGATTCCTTTACAGAAGAAAAATGGAGAGATGCTCTTAGAAACTATGCGACAGTTTCGGATAGGGGTTCGCATAAGATTTCACAATTTTTTATAGTGCATAGACTACATCGATCTCCATGGATGCTAAAAAGAATGGGAGTGAGAGCAACAGATAAGTGTCCAAAATGCTGGGAGGAGAGAGCTGATTTGATACATTGTTTTTGGAGGTGTCCCAAGCTTCATAGATATTGGATAGAAATAATGGAAACCGTGTTTTTGCTCTTGAAGGTTCGGTTGCCAAATGATCCAGTAATCTGTATTCTAGGGGCAACTGAACATTTGAAATTAAATTAAAAAAACTATTGGTTTTGAATAAAGTATTATTTCAGGCTAGACTCCTTATACTTAGGAAATGGATAAAGGTAGATTTACCGACGGTGGGACAGTGGAGAAAAGCAATAGACAATCTAATAAAAGAAGAACGTTGGATGAAGAATTATACTAAAAAGTCACCAAATCTCGACCAGGTTTGGAAAAATTGTTTACTTTAGTTTTTTTTTTTTTTTTTCTCTACGCCCCCCCCCCCTCCCCTCCTTTTGGGGGTGGGAGGGAAATGGGAGGGAGGGGGATGGGTGGTGGTTGGGAAAGGGGAGAAAGAAAGAAAAAAATGAACAGTAATTATTAATTGCCAATAACTGTTTTTCATGTATTGCTGGAGCAATGTGTTTTTTTATGGACGTATTTATTGTATGAAATTGAAATAAAGATATATATAAAGCAAAAAAAAACATATCAGCATATATACATATAGATAAATATAATGTGGTGTTCACGCATACATCTATATAACTGTAGTACTCCAATAAATGTGACCTCTTTGCTTTCAAATGTTATCAATTTTCACCTATCTGCAAAAAACTTGACTACTAAAAAAACGTATAACTTTGTGCGATTTTACTAGTAGTTGGAACCTAAATTGTTTGAAGGGGATCTTTTTCATTATTACTGAGATTGTGGTGAACAATTAAATCATTATATTCCTCAAGTCCTTGGTAACTAGGGCGGAAAAAGTTTCAATATGACTGCCTCTATGGGTTGTACGACGATTTAGGTTTTAATACTGTATTAATCCCTTTGGGTATTTCGTCCAGAGGCGTTAGTGCATTATCTGGTTTGGCTTGAAGTGTGGCCTGGGATTTGAGGGCTTGAATCTCAAAATGTCTCTGCAGTGTCAGTTTACCGATAAACCTATTTAGGTCCACAAATGATTCAAACTCATTGAATTTCCCTGTACGGCAGAAAGAGAGGCATTTTTGTAGGAGGCTAGTTTCTGCATTACTGAGTTTGTTTGTGGATAAATTGAAGATGTGTACTAATGCTCTTTATGGGGCTCAATGTATTTGTGTATGTGTCTAGTTTCTTCATTGTATTCTTCTTTTAAGGCCTGGCTTGGGTGGGTCAAAAGAAATCTGTAATCATGGTGGTCCCTGATGGTTGCCGTAAGGCATAAGTGGCTTACGGGGTCAGGGACCCGAGTAAGAGTAAAAAAGATATTGATGGGTGTTCACTGGGATCTGGAGTATCATGGGTACTGATATTGTGTATAATGATAAGTGATTCTTCTGAAAGAGCAGAATTGTCATTATTGCAACTGATCTGGTTGTTATCAATTGATTGTCCGTTATGATGGTATGGGGGTAGGATGCAACGGTTTTATTACATTAGGATGTGGAGGGGCTGAATGTAGATGATGGAAAATTCAGATGGTCGGCATATACTCATCCCACTCTTTTGTAAAGGTAATGTCATTTTTAAAAGCACTTTCAAACCTCAACCTCAGACCCCTGGGTACCAGGTTCTCCTTTACATAAACTTCAAGAAGCAACCTGTCCATATGATGTTGGAGTTCTTCTTTCAGAAGTTTTTCCAAATTGAAGAATAGAGATGGCCTTGCGGTTCGCCCGGCGGTCGTTTCGCGGCGAACTTTGCTCGTTCGCGGTTCGCCGAACATGCGGCGATGTCCCCCGGTGCCACATTCTTTTGCATTGTGCTGAACTTTGACCCATGACACATCCATCAGGTGGGATAGGACAGCCAATTGAGACGTTTCAACACATGGACACAAGGATACACCCCTTACCCTATAAATAAATTCGATCTGGCCGCCATTTTACATTCAGTCTTTCGCCAGTGTAGGGAGATGTTGCTGTGTGGAGCAGGAACAGACTGTTAGAGAGTATAGAGACACCAAATGCTAGCTAATAGGGCCACAAAAGTCCTTTTAAGGACTTGTATAGGTGTGCTATCGATAGGTGTGACATGAGGGGTGTAATATACTTATAATATACTTTATAACATAGAAAGTATATTATAGTGCATTTGTATTGTGCAGCAGTTGTGTGCAGTTCTGCTGCGATACTGCAGCAATACAGAGGGACAAACGCTATTGGAACAACTGGTGTGATATACCTTTTGCCCCCCCCCCCCAAAAAAAAACTTATTGAGGCAGGGGTGTGATATACCTATAATATACATTATATATAGTGCATTTGTATTGTGCAGCATTTGTGTGAGGTTCTGCTCAGATACCATAGCTATACAGAGGGACAAACGCTATTGAAACAACTAATTGCAACTGGTGTGATATACCAGTTGCCCCCCCAAAAAACTGATTGAGGCAGGGTTGTGATATACCTATAATATATTTTCTATATAGTGCATTTGTATTGTGCAGCATTTGTGTGCGGTTCTGCTGAGATACCGCAGCTATACAGAGGGACAAACGCTATTGGACCAACTAATTGCAAGTGGTGTGATATACCTGTTGCCCCAAATTAAAAGGGGTTCTATACACCTGCTTAAACAAATACTGCTCTTCTATAGGGACTTTGTCACAGGGTAATTTTGAAAATGACAGGCAGAGGAAGAGGCAGGCCATTCCACAGGGGTGGTAGGGGTCGAGCAGGTGCACCAGGCCGGAGCCTAAGTGGGAAGTTGGAGAAGGTGCGTGCAATTATGTCAAAGGACACACCAGAGTTGGTTGAGTGGCTAACTCAGCCTTCCGCTTCTGCACCCTTCTCATCCTCTGTATTAGTACCCTCCTCACTCTCTGCTGTGTGCACCACCACCATTGCCCCTCCACTCGAGTCAGAGGAATTATTTTGCCATTCATTCCCAGACCTTACCGATGCGCAGCCATTCTTGGCATCGGATGAGGAAGAGGAGGTAGCAACAGCCTCCACCCAGCGGTCTGACGACAGTACCCAGATCAGCCCAAGGAGGGTGGTACCCGCTGTTGCTGCCTACACCGAGGTCTCTAATGTCAATAGTGGTGAAGGTGACGATGATGACGTGTCGATGGATGTTACGTGGGTGCCCACAAGAGAGGAAGGGGAGGGAAGTTCAGAGGTAGAGACGGAGCAGCAGATAGGGAGGAGAAGGAGGAGAAGCAGGCAGAACTCGCATTGCACAGGAGGCAAAAAGCAGACTGCAGATGTATCTGGAGCGAGCCATCCACCATGCACGGCCACATCTGGTGCTCCCAGGACGCGGGCACATGGCTCCGCAGTGTGGGCTTTTTTTAACGTGTCAGCTGCTGACAATAGTGTTGCCATCCGCAGCCTGTGCTGTCAACGCATAAATTGCGGTAAGCCCAACACTCACCTAGGGACGACTGCCTTAAGAAGGCACCTGGCCTCCCATCATGGAGCCCAGTGGGAGCAACATCGTCAGAACCCACAAAGCCACACTCCCGGTGCTCCACGTCCTGCCTCTTCTCCTTCTCCTCTCTTCTCCCATTTGTCCTCCACTCCACCTTCCACCGTGCCATAGTCATGTTCATCTGGCAAAAGGCAGGCTTCCGTGGCCCAAATGTTCAAACATAAAAAGTTGATGACGCCATATAACCATCTTGCCCAACGACTGACCGACGGCTTGTCAGAACTGCTAGCCCACCAACTGCTGCCATATAAACTGGTGGACTCGGAGGCCTTTAGAAAATGTGTGGCTATTGGCACACTGCAATGGAAGGTGTCCCCGGAAGGAAATATTTCTCCTAGAAGGGCATCCCAGAGCTATATGGCTATGTTCAGTGGCTAGTGAATGTATTTCTGGCACACAGTGTCGGTGCCAAGATACATCTGGCCACAGACATGTGATCTAGCAAAAACGTGCAGGGAAGGTACATAACTTTTACTTGCCACTGGGTGAACCTTCTGACGGCTGTCAAGCATGCAACCCGTGGCAGCCGTGTGTTACCACCACGGATTGCATGCAGGCCTGTCTCTTCTTCTCCTCCTTCTACTCCACCCTCCGTATCTTCCTCGGCTGACTCCTCCTTTTCCACTGCTACTGCTCTTCCTCTGCAGCCCCCCAGCTCACCAGAACCTATTCGACTAGCCAGGTGAGACGTTGCCATGCTGCTGTGGCTGTTGTGACTGGAAGCCAAGAGCCACACCGGTCCTGTACTGCTTTCAGCTCTGCGGTCACAGGCCGATCAGTGGCTAACCCCGCTCAATTTGACAGTTGGTAAAGTGGTGTGCGGCTACAGGTGTCTGGCTACATTGGGTTAATGGTCGATGTGGACGCTCTGAGAAGCGAGGAACCCCTTGACTACTGGGTGTGCAGGCTTGACCTGTGGCCAGAGCTGGCACAATTTGCCATCAAACTCTTGGCTTGCCCCTCGTCGAGTGTCCTGTCCGAAAGGACGTTCAGCGCAGCAGGGGAGATCGTGACCGATAAGCACATTCGCCTAGCTCACGACAGTGTGGACTACCTCACATTTCTAAAAATGAATGAGGCATGGATCGTGGTACGGCATCACAGTAATTAATGCACATGCGCCGGCTAACGGTGAGTTAGCCGGCGCATGTGCATTAATTACTGTGATGCCGTACAAGGAATGGACATCGCAGTGCGCATGCGCCGGCCGACGGCTTCAGCGCGCAGGCACGGGATCTCGGCGAGACAAGAAGTAAGAAGATGGGCGGGCAGAGGGAAAGGATGGGCGGGCAGAGGGAAAGACTGGGTGGGGGGAAGCGACGATAAGGCAGAGCTGCCTGGGCACCTACGAGGTTGACGCCGCCCCTGGGCACTTGCAAGACCTCATTTGCATATCCTACTAAGATGATTTTTGCCAGTTTTATAAGTCCACGATTGCTTATAAAGGTAACGTTTTTATCAACTGTAATGCTGCTAGAAAGCTATGGGAAGGGTTAAAAAGGTGAAACTGTGATGACAGACTCCCTTTAAGTTTTTCACCTGTGTCCCCAATCCAGAATCATTCATAAATTGATCTTATCACTTAAATTATGATTTTTTTTATTATTATTTATCTATTCAATTAATGATTCATTACATTCACTATCCTCAATTAATAAATATGAGGATGACTCTTTGTATCTCCATTTTTACATGATATCACATATTTTAATAATTCACTGACTTTTTTTTCTATTCCATTTATTTTTATCATCATTTACTTGCAAACCAGCTAATTTTATTTATTATTTATGTATTAATTTCTTCTTATGTCTTTGACTATAATTTTATTTATTTTGTGAATCTGATTATCAACTTTTAGACTTGAAAAAGGAGCGTTGCAGCTCCGAAACGTGTTATAACTCTTTATATGAATTAAAAATATATATATATTCTCCAAGTTACCGAGGTCGTGTATTTGGACCAGGAGGTATCAAATTAGGTGGACTTTATTATCCACTTTATTTCTGTCTTCTACTGTATCACTCCTCTGGAGGACTGGCAACTCCACGAACGAGGACTGAATGATACCGGCAGCACTGACCACTTGCCTAAACACACCTATACTAGTGTTGTGCCTATGCAGGGCCGTCTTTAACAAGGGGCAAAAGGGGCAGCTGCCCTGGGCCCAGTTGCTCCTGGGGGGCCCAAGGCAGCTGCCTCTTGAGCCCTGCTAGCCACTGCCCCGGGTGTCAGGCTGTCAGCTACACAGGGGGTGCTGCCATGCCTGCCGGCACTCCAGGCAGCGAACTGTGAGAGCTGTGATTCTCTAGGACCTTAGATGACATCAAGTGTCATGTGGGGGGGAGGGGGGGCCCATTTCACCTAGAACCGGCCCTGAGTGGTGGTTGTCGTGCTCTCACACTATAGGAAAAAGCACTAGCCTATGTTAGGTCTTACGGTACCAACCACCAAATATGTAGGTCAGCACTTTTTCCTATAGTGATGGATTTCAGGGTGGTCATAACCATGGAAAAGAGCAGTGTATAATGTGATGGAAAAATGAGTCCAGCCAAATGAAGCAATATGGATAATGACAATAAATTAGTAAGTGGTTTGTACTAACTTCCTCTACATAATAAATGCTATTTGCTGAAGTGAGACAGACAACCCCTTTAAGATGACCGTTGTCAGCCCGGGAAATACAGAGAAAAAGGTATACTATTAGACTCTGCCATAGGTGCTATTACACTTCTGCACTTGGCTGACCTGAAGGCCTTTGTTAGGCCTCCTACTCCTATAGCAACCCAGTGGCACCACACAATGTTGTTGCAACGTGCTGACATAGGAAGCCTCTCTCGTCTCTTAAACAACTTAGATGCTACGGTTGCTATTGTTTGCAGCATCTAAGGCATTAAACAGCCAGGCCCGGAGCCTGGATTTCAGTCAAAACTGGCCTCCCACAGCGATCACACAGGAACAACTTCTGCTATTATGTCAATTGGCTGGAACTACATACGGTAGTTCCCATGATGTAATAAAATGTCTCAGTGTGAGAAGGGGTTAACAAGTTTTGGTAAGGCTGTATTCACAACTGTGTTGTGTTTTCTGTCTGAATATCTGGCCATATCAGCAGTCATATGAAAAGGTAACCAGTGCATTGCTGCCACCTAGTGGAGGTGTGAAAGGCATCTACTGGAGCTACTAATGAGTGGAAATGACACAAGGCTATTGAGCCTTTCAGTACAATCTTCTCAGGGAGCTGATCCCTAACATGCTGAACCGACATGTCTGAATTCTGTTACCGTACAATCCTAAACGCTCTGAGCTCTATAAAGCCTCATTCACACATCAGTGTTCCACACATGTGCGCTGTACATGTTCTCCACGGACAGCTCACGTCCTCATTCATTTTAATGTGTGTTTTAGCACGGTCCGTGGGTCTGTGTTTTCAGCACGGATAAATTCTCTACTTTGTCCGTGTTCACGGATCCATCATGCCTATTATAGTCTATGTATCCGTGAAAACCACGAATACAACACGGATCCATCAGTGTTTCACGGATCATTAGGAAGAGATGCTTTGGAAATTATTTTTCAGCTGTGCAGTGTCAGTGAAACACGGGTGACACACGGACCACACATGGATCCTTCTCAGATATCTTCATGGAGGCATCACTGAACTCCTTTTCACAGATTTAAGCACGGATGTGTAAATGAGGCTTAACCCCTTAAGGACTCAGCCCTATTTCACCTTAAGGACTTGGCCATTTTTTGCAAATCTAACCAGTGTCACGTTAAGTGCTGATAACTTTAAAACGCTTTGACTTATCCAGGCCATTCTGAGATTTTTTTTTCGTCACATATTGTATTTCATGACACTGGTAAAATGAAGTCAAAAAAATTATTTTTTTTGCATAAAAAAATACCTAATTTACCAAATATTTTGGAAAATTAGCAAATTTCAAAGTTTCAGTTTCTCTACTTCTGTAATACATAGTAATACCCCCAAAAATTGTAATGACTTTACATTCCCCATATGTCTACTTCATGTTTGAATTATTTTGGGAATGATATTTTATTTTTTGGGGATGTTACAAGGTTTAGAACTTTAGAAGCAAATATAGAAATTTTTCAGAAATTTACAAAAACCCAATTTTTAGGGACCACTACAGCTCTGAAGTCACTTTGCGAGGCTTATATAATAATAGAAACCACCCAAAAATGACCCCATTCTATAAACTACACCCCTCAAGGTATTCAAAACTGATTTTACAAACTTCGTTAACCCTTTAGGTGTTGCACAAGAGTTATTGGCAAATGGGGATGAAATTTGAGAATTTCATTTTGTTTCCTAATTTTCCATTTTAACCAATTTTTTCCACTAACAAAGCAAGGGTTAACAGCCAAACAAGACTGTATCTTTATTGCCCTGACTCTGCCGTTTACAGAAACACCCCATATGTGGCCGTAAACTACTGTACGGCCACACAGCGGGGCGTAGAGTGAAAGGTGCGCCGTTTGGTTTTTGGAAGGCAGATTTTGCTGGACTGGTTTATTTACACCATGTCCCATTTGAAGCCCCCTGATGCACCCCTAGAGTAGAAACTCCCTAAAAGTGACCCCATCTAACAAACTACACCCCTCAAGGTATTCAAAACTGATTTTACAAACTTTGTTAACCCTTTAGATGTTGCACAAGATTTAATGGAAAATAGAGATACAATTTCAAAATTTCACTTTTTTGGCAGATTTTCCATTTTAATATTTTTTTTTCAAGTAACAAAGCAAGGGTTAACAGCCAAACAAAACTCAATATTTATGGCCCTGATTCTGTAGTTTACAGAAACACCTCATATGTGGTTGTAAACCGCTGCACGGGCACACGGCAGGGCGCAGAAGGAAAGGAATGCCATACGGTTTTTGGAAGGCAGATTTTGCTGGACTGTTTTTTTTTACACCATGTCCCATTTGAAGCCCCCCTGATGCACCCCTAGACTAGAAACTCCCAAAAAGTGACCCCATTTTAGAAACTACGGGATAGGGTGGCAGTTTTGTTGGTACTAGTTTAGGGTACATATGATTTTTGGTTGCTCTATATTACACATTTTTGTGCGGCAAGGTAACAAGAAATAGCTTTTTTGGCACAGTTTTGGTAATTTAATAGAGCAGGTTGTCACGGACGCGGAGATACCTAATATGTATACTTTTTTTATTTATGTAAGTTTTACACAATGATTTCATTTTTGAAAAAAAAATCATGTTTTAGTGTTTCCATAGTCTAAGAGCCATAGTTTTTTAAGTTTTTGGGCGATTATCTTGGGTAGGGTCTCATTTTTTGCGGGATGAGATGACGGTTTGATTGGCACTATTTTGGCATACATGCCGACTTTTTTGATCACTTTTATTACCTTTTTTGGGAAATAAGGTGGGCAAAATTTAAATTTTCTCATATTTTTTATATTTTTATTTTTATGGCGTTCACCGTGCAGGGAAAGTAACATGACTGTTTTATAGATCAGGTCGTTACGGACGCGGCGATACCAAACATGTGTAGGAAATTTTTTTTTTTTCATTTTTAATTAGTGATAAATGTGTTTTTTGATTTTCACTTTTTTTTTCACTTTTTCTTACTTTTTATTTTACCTAGACCCACTTGGTTCATGAAGATCCAGTCTAATGTCCTGTTGCCATGGGAACCTTCCCCGTCTGCGAAGTTGTGGCAATAAAGATACAGTCTGTACACGGACAGGGCAATAAAGATACAGTCTGTACACGGACAGAAAACCCACGGAAGCACTCTGTAGTGCTTTCATGGGATTCCAATCTGTCCCTCTGTCCCGATACCGCACCATATTTTCCGGCGTGTACATACAGTAAGTGTAATCTATATTGTCTATATATAGGGTAAGTGTAGTCTATATAGTGGATGCATAGGGTAAATGTAGTCTATATAGTGGATGTATAGGGTAAGTGTAGTCTACATAGTATGCATATAGGTTAAGTATAGTCTACATAGTGTTAGTGTACTCTAGATAGTGTGTACATGGGATAAGTGTAATCTATATTGTGTCTGTATATCAGGTAAGTGTAATCTATATTGTGTCTGTATATCAGGTAAGTGTAATTTATATTGTGTCTGTATATTGGGTACGTGTAGTGTATTTCGTGTATGTATAAGGTAAATGTAGTGTATATAGATAATGTATAGGGTAAGCGTAGTCTATGTAGTATGTATTAGTGTATAAACAGTAAGTGTACTCTGTGTTGTGTTTATAGAATGTGTCAGCTTTATAGTTAGTCTGTATATAGGGTAAGTGTATATAGTGTATGAATAAGGTGTAGTGTAATAGTGTGTATATAGGATAACCGTAGTGTATATAGCGTATGTGTGTAGGATAAGTGTAATCTATAAAGTGTCTGTATATAGACTAAGTGTAGTGTATATAGTGTATGTATATGGTAAATTTAATATATGTAGTGTATATATAGGGTAAGTAGTGTCTATAAAGTTTCTATATATGGTAAAGGTAGTCTATACGGTATGTAAATAGGGGAAGTGCAGTCTACATAGTGTGTGTATATAAGGTAAGTGCAGTCTACATAGTGTGTGTATATAAGGTAAGTATAGTCTACATAGTGTGTGTATATAAGGTAAGTGCAGTCTACACACTGTGTGTATATAAGGTAAGTGTAGTCTACATAGTGTGTGTATATAAGGTAAGTGTAGTCTACATAGTGTGTGCATATAAGGTAAGTGTAGTCTACATAGTGTGTGTATATAAGGTAAGTGTAGTCTACATAGTGTGTGTGTATATAAGCTAAGTGTAGTCTACATAGTGTGTATGCAGGATAAGTGAATCTTTATAGTGTTTGTGCATATGGTAAGTGCAGTGTATATATTGTATTATACGGTAAGTGCAACAATATTAGTGTATGTGTAGGGTAAGTGTAGTCTATAATGTGTCTGTATACTGGATAAGGCTAGTGTATATTGTGTATGTATAGGGTATGTTTAGTTAATATAGTGGGTACACAGGGTAAGTGTAGTGAATAGAGTGCATTAGTAATGTAAGTGTAGTCTACACACTGTACATAGGATAGGTGTAATCTATACAGTGTGCTTATAGCATAAGCGCAATATATTAAATGTCTGCATATAAGGTAAGTGTAGTATATATAGCGTTTATATAGAATAATCAATCTATATAGTGTCTGCATATAGGATAAACATAGTGTATATAGTTTATGTATAAGGTAAGTGTACTGTATATAGTATACTTATAGTGTTGTGTGTGTATATAGGATAAGTGTTGTCTTTATAGTTTGTCTGTATATAGTGTATGCATAGTGTTTTTATAGGGTAAGTGTTGTGTAATTTATATAGTGTCTGTATATAGGGTAAGTGTAGAGTATAATTTGTATGTATATGATAAGTGTAATTTTTATAGTGTCTGTATACTGCGGTAAGTGTAGTGTATATAGTGTATGTATATGATATGTGTAGTTAACATAATGTGAGCATACGGTAAGTGTAGTGCATATAATGTGTATATATGATAATTAATCTACATAGTGTCTGCATATAGGGTAAGTGTAGTGTATATAGCGTATGTATAGTGTGAGTGTAGTCTACATAGTGTGTACATAGGTACACTCTATACAGTGCGCTTATAGTATATATAGTGTGCATATGGGATAAGTAATCTATATAGTGTCAGCATATAGGATTAATGTAGTGTATATAGTATATGTATAGTCTAGTCTCTGTAGTGTGTATATAGGTGTAATCTTTATACTTAGTCTATATATTGAGTATGTGTAGAGTGTATATAACATGTATATAGTGCTTGTATAGGGTAAGTGTCGTCAATATTTAGTGTATAAGGTATGTGTACAGTATATAGTGTATGTATAAGGCAAGTATAATGTATATAGTGTATATTTAGGGTACATGTACTCTATGTAATGTATATATAGAGTAAGAATAGTCTAGTGTATATTTACGGTAAGTGTAGTCTATACAGTATGTATATCAGGTAAGTGTAATGTAGTATATATATATATATATAAATATATATATATATATATATACACTGTGCATACACAGGGTAAGTGTAGTCTATATAGTGTATGTGAAAGGTAAGTGTAGTCTATGTATAGGGTAAATGTATGCAGTGTGTATATAGGGTCAGTGTAATTTATATAGTGTCTGTATATAGGTTAAGTGTAGTGTTTATAGTGTATGATATCACTTCCTGCGTGATATCCATAAAATGTTACACAGTAATAGGAGAAAAGTTCTGTTCTAAATTTTACATTTTAGAAAAATCAAAGCTTGGCCTCCGCCACATAATGCACCAAAAACAAAAAAGCTTTTCCTCTGCAGTGACTGACTATACAAACATTGCATGGTGTACCAGTTGCAATCAATATTGTTATAACATTTCATGGGTTGAATTCTATTTCATATATTAAATTCACATCTGTTTTGTTAGCCCTTTTGCAGTGCTTAATCCCTCCTTGTTTAGGTGGGTCCCTACACTAACACGTTATACATATAACAGGATATATTGAGTGTAACTGGTGTTATCACTTGCAGTGTGCTTTTAAATTATTTTATATAAAGTAGTCAGTTGTTATAGAGAAACACCAATATACTTCTTATCAGTTTGGCTTTTCAAATTAATAGTGTGTCACGGTCTGGAGTCAGCCTCGGAGGCCAGTAGCTATAGCAGCGGAGCAGATATTCACACTGGTCACCCTGGCTGATGACACGGGTTCACCTGAGGTGCGGGGTCTAAGTACTAAACGGTATTCGCCAGAGCTCCTGATGGTGGAGATGGACTTTGCTGCGTGTTAGTACCAGGCCGCGATCCTCAGGATAGCCCCAGCAGGAGGTGAGCAAGCCGAGGTCCAGTAGCAGATATAGCAGGCAGGGATCAAGCAGAAGCGTGGTTGAGAAACAAGCCAAAGTCGGTAACGAATAGTGCAGGTTGGGATTAAGCAGGAGTGTAGTCGAGGAACAAGCCAAATGTCAGTAACGGATGGTAGCAGAGATACGGTCGGCAGCAGGATATACAGGAGCGAGATATTGGCTGGTAAAGGCACAATATTCTGGCAACCAGGAAGTGCAGAGACATGGCTTAAATCAGGAAGTTCATGGGAGGAGCAAAGAGTTCAAGGTTCAAGGCAAACAAGATTCAAGACAAGATCATTCAAGGAATTGTCTAAGGAACTGTCCAGCATTTCAGGTGGCTCAGCAAGTAGAGGCACCATCAGACACAGAGGTCCCAGGTTCAAGTCCAGATCCTAACATAGTGCAAATCAGTGTAAATCATGTTATTAAAAAAATAAAAAAGAGTCTTAGTGTAGGGACCTATCTGAATGAGGTCGCCTGGACGTGGCAGATGGGCTCACACAATGTAATCAGATTGTGTGCTAAGAACCTCATATTTTTAAGTGTGGGTGACAAGAGTCTTCTGAGAGTTTTTGAGCTTCCATATATTAAGGAATTAATCAGTTGTCCCTCTTGAAGCATAGATACGTTCATAGAGATAGATGGCATCATTTATTTTTATTAAGGCTACGCCATGAAAGGGCAGCACGGTGGCTCACCGGTTGGCACTGGTGCCTTGCAGGCTAGGTTCGAATCTGACCAATAACAACATCTGCATGGAGTTTGTATGTTCTCCCTGTGCTTGTGTGGGTTTCCTCCAGGTACTCCAGTTTCCTACTACACTCCAAAGACATACTGATAGGGAACTTAGATTGTGAGCCCCATTAAGGACAGTTGGATGCTAATGTCTGTAAAGAGCTGCGGTATATAGCAGCGCTATATAAGTGCATAAAATAAATTAGGTCTGGACACCTTGGGAGACTTTTTGAAGAGTATGGGTTTCTACTGTAAAACACCAGAAATGCATTTTCATTAAGACATAAGGTGCAGCAAAAAATGACTGTTGGGATCCACGTTTACTCCTAACTTATATACAGGGTGGCCCACGAAAAAGTAGCCTACCTCCAGCGATAGTATGACAAGATGAGTGAGCAAGTTGATTGTTATTTTTTTAATTACCCACAAGTCACAAAAGATGCTGAAAGTGGTCCCTGTTCCGGGCTATGCATCTTTGGGCACATCGGATTATGTTGGCCGATACTTCTTGCAGCTCTACAGCAGTGATGCTGCAGAAACAAAAATGTCCTGCTCTTTCCAACAAGATGGGACATCATGCCACACCCCACTGGCACGGATTCATGAACTGTTGATGTAGGAGCAAACTGTGAGCAAGGGGTTATTTTTATCTGTACATATAAAAATTCTGCAAGCAGCTACATTATTTCAGGGAGCTGTCAGAATGGCTAGAGCTGCTGCACAGATTTAGGGGGTCATTTACTATACTGAAATACTCCTAAATTAGGCTTATTTCAGGCGCAGATGGCGGGTCAATGCTTAGTTGCTGTTTTAGGCATAGAAAGTGGACGCGCTGAAGTTATGCAAAGGCATGAGCCTCTTCATAACTTCGGCGGATACCCCGCTAGCTACAGGCTTTTATTATGACCGGCGTCTAAAACGCCAGTCATAATAAATGTGCCCCTTAATTTCAACAGAACTACTGCGACCAGCCGCGCAGGTCATTTCAGGGGAGCAGCAGGGGGCTTGTGATTGGTGGGGGTCCCACCGGTAGTAACCCCACCAACCTGATCTGATAACTTGTTCCTACCGCAATACCCTTTTGAAAGGTATATAACTAAATTAGTACATACTGTATATCAACTAATGATTTAATACCTTGTGCAATCCATCTCTAAAAGGAGATGTTAGGATTAATATGCCTAATGGAGTTGTATATCTGATCATTCCAGTCTGGCTCAACATCTTCCTCCTTGAGTCAGCCTCCACACATTAAAGTGGTTTTCTGGGAGTTCTATACTGATGTCCTATCCTCTGGATAGGTCATCAATTTCTGATCAGTGGTGGTCTGACATCCGGGACCCTCGCTGATCCGCTGTTTGAGAATGCAACAGACCTCACAGTTTACCAATCAGAGCGCTGTACATTGTATAGAGCTGCGCCTAGGCCATGTGACCAATGAATGTGATGTCACATGGCCTAGGGAAAGCTGAGAGAAAGCTGTAGCACTACTACCTTCTCAAACAGCTGATGTAGTGATGGACGAACCAGGTCATGGTATATATCTGTGAAGAATAAATCAAGGCAACTGGACGTACTGTAGATTTCTTGAAAACGTTTCACTCGTTCTTCCAACGAGCTTTCTCAATTCTGAGTGATTGTACAAAAATTCTGGGAATAAATATGTAACTGAATCCACATCTGGTAATTATACAAAGCATTGGGTCAAAGGTGTTGATTCCATTATCCTAATTGGAGTCAGTAGGTGATAAAGACTTCCCAGAAAAAGGTGTCAAGACAGCATTGTATGTGGCAGACAATAGATGTCTAACTTGAAGACAGTCAAGTATGTGTTTTGGATAAGGAGGCCGATTGGTACAAACGAGGCGTGAAGGAGGCCATCTACGTAAAAATGGAGAAGCCAAGCTTGAATAGAGGTGGGGGGGGGGGGGTTTAGACATCTATTATCTGCCACGTATAATGCTGTCTTGACACCTTTTTCTGGGAAGTCTTTATCACCTACTGACTCCAATTAGGATAATGGAATCAACACCTTTGACCCACTGCTGGGTATAATTACCAGATGTGGATTCAGTTACATATTTATTCCCAGAATTTTTGTACAATCACTCAGAATTGAGAAAGCTCATTGGAAGAGCGAGTGAAACGTTTTCAAGAAATCTACAGTACGTCCAGTTGCCTTGATTTATTCTTTACAGATATATACCATGATCTGGATAAATGAAAACCTTCACAGATATATGATGTCTGATTAGATTTTTTTTTTACATTAGTCATGGGATAACCCCTTTAAGGATAAAACAGGCTCAGTGTCTACCTGCTTCCACCTCAGAGGATCACACACATGTATTTACAGTCACTCCAATAACTGTAGAACGGTAGAACATGTCCTATTCTTGTCCGTTTTGTGGACAAGGATTGGACATTTCTACAGAAGTTAAAAAATAAACGGTGGCATAGTGCAGGGATACAGCTTTTAGCATATCCACCATTTACAGACAATAAAACACGACCGTGTACATGAGCCCTAATATGTATATTTACTCATATTCCTAAGTAGACCTACAGCCTGTCCACCTCATGCTGTGAGTAGAGACTGTATCTCTAGACCTCCATACATTTCCATGGGATTAAGTGATTTGCTTGTGTGAAGATTGGTGCTTACCTTATTAAACAATACCACAATGGCCCAGTTGATCCAACATCTGGTATTAGCATAATTTAATTGGATCAAAAAATAGATGTTCCTATCACCACACAGCCTCCCAGATACAGCGGAGCCGAAAGTCATCCTTTATCAAATATAGAAGGATCAGAAGAATATGGGATACAACTCGCACAATAAGATATATAATACACGCTACAAGATAGGCCGTCTATCTATAGCAGGTCCGATTCTACCTAACTGGTCAGAAAATTCCATTCTGGATGAATAAACTCAACCCAAAGTCCTCCAACTGTCCTGAAAATTTTTAGATGACACTCAAAATGAAAGTCATAGCTTACTTCAGTGTAAGTGGTCATAGGGGAAAACAGCAGGATACTTTTATTTGGGCTCCCTATCACATAGAGAAATAAACATAAGACACGGTTATCCATTTCAAAATCATTTATTAAAACAAAATCCCTGCAGAGAAAAATTGTGATCCAGAAGAAGGCAAAAACCTGGACACATTTGGCCAGTTTGTGTCACAGGGAAAAAAGACGAAGACTGTTATGATCTCTGTTGACTCTTGGTTTCTCCATCTGGGACGCTGGTCTGGGGCTTGTATCCTGAAAGCTTCTTGCCTTAACTATCAGCCTGGCGTCCACCGGCATGGCATGCAGATAGGAAGACTGTTGTAACCGTCTCCGTGTGGTTGGTGATTGAACCTGCTTGGTCGCTGCATCATAAATTTTGGTGATGTAATGACTGCTGTGTGTTTAATCCATAAAGTCGAGTTCCTATAGAAGCACAGAAAAGCAGGGTCCCTTTCTTGAGACAGCAGCAGGTGTCACTACCAGTCCTGGCTGCTATGGCATGGCCACATGGAGAAGATTGCCCAACATGGAAATTTTACTGCAGATTTTGCTGACATTTCACAGTGGATTTCAGTGCAGGATTTACCAAAGATCTAACCCTACGCATTGCAAACAGTGAAATATACAGTGTAAATCTGTAGCATAAATTAAACCAATCAGATTCTATCTTTTATTTTGGACAGCTCCTTTGGAAAATGAAATGAGGAATCTGATTGGTTACTATGGGCAACTAAGCCAGTTCTACTTTACACCAGTTTGATAAATGACCCCCTTAATTCTTCGCTGTGCCAATCCTGATTCCTATTCATTTTGAATGTGTACTCTTTGCGGAAGCTTCCATGCTAATTGTTTTTTTGATGAGTTATTGGTCATTTCAAAGACAATGTATAAGAAACTGGTTATACTAAAATCTTGTTACTGTGATAGTTTGGTAGATCGCTACTTTTTGCCACCAAAAGAAAAGTCCACTGGAATCTGTGTAAATTCAGATGTAGCAAATGGACTTGAGGGCATGGGTGGGCATATTACACCTCACATCTGTCACTACACTCCCTAACTTACTACTGTTAGGGCAGCTTTTAAATGCCATAGTGATTAGGGGCCTTTCTGGTGACAAGTATATTGTAGTCTCCAGTCAGTCAAGAAAGGGTTAATACTTGGGACCACTGTGGCTGACTTCACAGTTAAAGTGCATGAGGTAGGTATCAATAATAAGCCCCTGTAGTAACTATGGCAACTATGTGCTGCTGATGTCATAGATGCATAAGTCTATGACATAAAGGACCCACAGATGAAGGTTCCATAACAGAAGGACAAACGGCCATTTGCAGAGCAATGCTTGGTGTGTCTGGAGACCTGGAGCTTCACCATCTGTAGAGGGAGGAAGGGGACGCCCGCCTAGCGTGCATGCGCCATCCTCCCTGTTTTTTAAAGGGCAAGGATTTTGAAAGGTGGGTGCATTGCTTCAAAATACTGGGATGGTAGGGAAGACAAAGAATTTGAGCCATAATTTCGGAGCGACAGCTACTACTTTGCTCCTGCGGCAGGTGCTGTGGTATTCTAACATGACCTCTCCACTGTGGTGAAGTAAATAGGAGGCTGCTCAGATGCAGCTTGTTACCTAAAACCGCCCAAAACCAAACCAGCCCATTGGAGTCTACTGGGCCGTGAAAACCACTTTGTTCTCTCAGTGATATTCACTGACCATTGGTAGGAGCTGTGATTGAAACTTAAATTTCAGCCTAGCAGTGTATATGGAATACAGATGACACCTGGAGGGCAAAAAACGGACACACGGATCCTTCACAGACATTTTCACGGATGAAAGACTGACCAGCTTGTCACAGATGTCATCACGGACGTGTGAAAGAGATCTTATTGTTATTGGGGCATTTATATATCACGGGGCGGCCACCAGCTCTCATTTCTCTTCACCACTCTGATACTGCGCAATCAGTGGGGTTAGGCCTCATTCACACATCAGTGTTTGGTCAGTGATTTCCATCAGTGATGGTGAGCCAAAACCAGGAGTGGAGCCTCCACAGAGATAAGGTATAAGGGAAAGATCTGCACCTGTTCTGTGGTTAGACCCGCACCTGGTTTGGGCTCAAAATCACTGACAGAAATAACTGACCAAAATATTAGAGTGGCAAATGCAATGTGCCGCGAGGTCTACCTTATCTTGCGTGTCCATGCTGTGCTCTCACTGCACTCTCTCACTGAGTTCATTTCATTGGTGCAGAAAACCTGGCTGAATCTGCGCTGAAACCGCCTCCCATTGTATTCAATGGGAGGCCAAGCGGCAGTTCATGCAGCCGAGGGTTATTGCCCCCCCACAAAGCCGTACCCGGAGCCTGCTAGTGGTTTAGCTCCATTCAGTGGCAGAAAACACCGCGCAGCGGTTTCTGACGTGGGATAGGCAGAGGATTTTGGAGCTGACAAAACCTACCTTTAAAGGGATTGTGTCATTTCAGCAAGTGGCATTTGTCATGTAGAGAAAGTTAATACTAATGTATTGTGATTGTCCATATTGCCTCCTTTGCTGGCTGGATTCATTTTTTTACCACATTATACACTGCTCATTTCCATGGTTACGACCACCCTGCAATCCATCAGTGGTGGCCGTGCTTGCACACTGTAGAAAAAAACACCAGCCTCTCTGGTGGCTGCTACAGTGGGAGCTTATATAGGCTGGTGCTTTTTCCTATAGAGTGCAAGCACAGCCAACGCTGATGGATTGCAGGGTGGTAGTAGCCATGGAAACGAGCAGTGTATAATGCGATGGAAAAATGAATCCAGTCAAAGGAAGCAATATGGATAATACCACTACACTAGTAAGTGCCTCGTATTAACGTTCTCTACATGATAAATGCTATTTCCTGAAGTGAGACAACCCCTTTAAGGCCCTATTACACCTGAAGATAATTGTTCAGATCATCGCTAACAAGTGTTCATATGAATGCTCATTAGCGATGATCTGGCAGTGTAATACTGCCACCAATTACCCGATGAGCGAGCAAATGCTCGTTCATCGGGTAATCAGAATCTTTTAGGAGGTTTAAAAATCCTTGTTTGTGGGCAGCAGATTGTGCCGTACTGATTCAGTATGGAGGCGAGTGATAGCATTAGCGAGATTGCTGCATGAAATAGCCACTGTCTCCTCTTCTTTCCCGAAAACCGCCTGCTTCCTCTGCAGGTGTAATAGGACCCTTAGCCTGTCAGCAAAGCTACTTTAAGGGCTCATGCACACAAACGTATTTTCTTTCCGTGTCCATTCTGTTGTTTTTTATTTGCGGACCATATGCGGAACCATTCCCTTCAATGGGTCCGCAAAAAAACGGAAGTTACTCCGCGTGAATTCCGTTTCCGTATGGAATATGTCCTATTAATAGAACATGTCCTATTATTGTCCGCATTACGGACAAGGAAGGTACAGTTCTATGTAAGGCCAGCTGTTCCGTTCCGCAAAATACGTAATGCACACGGATTTCATCAGTATTTTTTGCGATCGTTTTTTTTTGCAGACCACAAAATACATACGGTTGTGTGCATAAGCCCTAGGGGATCTCTCCCTATATTTAGATTTTTTTTTTGCTATTGTGTAAAATAAAACTAATAAAGTATATATATATATGTATATATATTTTTAATGTGTGTTTTAGCACGGTCCGTGGGTCTGTGTTTTCAGCACGGATAAATGCTCTACTTTGTCCGTGTTCACGGATCCATCATACCCATTATAGTCTATGTATCTGTGAAAACCACAAATGCAACACGGATCCATTAGGAAGAGATGCTTTGAAAACTATTTTCAGCTGTGCAGTGTCAGTGCTTAGCAGTACTAATGTTCCTCATGGTGGCCCATAATGTTCGCCATAGTGACCACTGCAGTAATAATGTCTCATAGTGGCTCCCTGCTGTAATGTTTCATTTCAGCAACAAAAAAAAGAAAATATATACTCACCTCATCCTCTTGCTCCTCTATTGAATGAAAAGGGCCTGCCGAAGGACCGGCGCTCAGCGTGATGACGTCATCGCACGCTCCCAGCGCGACAAATCCTTTGTGTGCAAGTGGATGAGGTGAGTATCAGAATATATGCAATGGGCAGCCACGCCAATGAGCCCTCTATGTCGAGTCCCAGGTGTAGGAATGGCCGAGTGGTATAGGGTGGCCTAAAATGTCCCTTTATATGAGGTGTGAGTGTTACAGTGCTCCTACCTGGATACGGCTGGACCCCAGGCGTTGGCTCCAAAGCAAACAAATAGGGGGAATAGTTGAGGGATAAAAGAATAACTTGAGTCCAGATCTTGAGATGCAGTTCCAACTTTGCCTTGGTCCCAGCAGGCTTTAGCATTAAGACTCTGGCAGGCCAACTCATCACTACTACATTTGTTGCTCTCTGGCTCTGCTGTACTATCAGGCTGGCTGTATAACTTTGCTTCTTCTTTATGCTGCACAACACTTAGTTGTCTGACTCTATGTTTGGCAAGGAAATACTCCTCCTGGCTCCTGAGGCTTCAAGCTTTGGCCTCCATGTCCAGCAGAGCTGAGGGTGTTCTGGATGGCTTGGCTTGGGCATGTCCAGGAGAGACGTGCCCACCACACCCTCACTTGGCAGGGGGTAAGCTGGAACTGACTCTCACTAATCCCCACCCTTCCTGCAGGAAGTGGGACTGGCCCACTCCTCCACCGAGGGGGTTTAGAATGGAATGGAAAGCTCCATTCTACCTAACTATAGCTCTGCCGTATTTGCTGCCACCTGCTGGTAAACCAGGCAAATTACATTTAAACACAACAGTTGCAAACATTAGAAATGCACAGTATAGTGGACCTGAAATAAATACACAAGATCACATGATATTAGCATATTAGAGATAGTAGCGGGGTGAAGAAGTGGTAATGCCACTCTGGGGTGTTACATATTCACTGCTCGTTACCATGGTTATGACCACCCTGTAATCCTCTCTGGTGACCAGGACTGTGGAAACTCACATAGGTTGGTGCTTTCTCCTATAGTGTGCAAGCAGGGCCACCACTGATGGTTTACAGGGTGGTCGTATCTATGGGAAAAAGCAGTGTATAATGTGATGGAAAAATGAATCCAGCCAGCAAAGGAGGCAATATGGACCATCACAATACATTAGTAAGTGCCTTGTATTAAATTTCTCTACATGATAAATACTATTTACTGAAGTGACACAATCCCCTTAAGGCCTCATGCATACAGCCGTTGCCCAGCTGTGGCCATATTGCGGCCCGCAATCCAGAGCTGCGGGTTCATACATGTTCTGTTTTTTTGCGGTGCTGACAAATCGAAGATCCCTTCAAGTTGAATAGGTCTTGATTCATCATGGCCGCTGCACGGACATTGCCTGTGCATTAGGGACCGCAAATTGCAGTCCCCAATGCACGGAACGACCACACAACGGCCGTGTGCATGAGGCCTAAGGCTGAGTTCACATGTATTTTAAGCATCTGTTATGCACACGTTGCCTTCGTTTTAGCCATTTCTGTCTACGATCCGTTATTTTAGACTGCAAAAAAAATAATTATGTAGGAATTTTTTCCCTCTAAATTAACGGATCCCAGACGGAAATGGCTAAAAAGGATGCAACATGTGCATAACTGAGCATAACGGATGCTTAAAATACAGAAGAACGGAAAGCTAAACGGTGACGTGAACCTGGCCTAACAGGCGCTCCAGCACTAAGGTCCCGTTGGAGATTGCCACTACTTAAAAAAAATCTGGATTTCTGTCACCTTTATATACTGCCCTCAGATAAGGCAGCACAAATAGGTGACAAACCCCCTTTAATTTCTACCTCTCCATGGCATAACATGTAAAGATTATTTGGATTTCATTCACACTTGACATAAGTGCAGGAATTCATCAAGATTAGTATTTGAAAAGAAAAAGTGATCAGGAAGGTAATGTCCCCTTTAACTCTGATGTTGACATCACCATGGCAACTGCAGTAAACAGACAGCGATTGGTCGGCTTGAATCTAAAAATCATCAGTTGGCTCCTTGGGAGATGAAACTGATTTTATGGTTAGTGATGAATTTTGGAGACACCCGGAGGAGCTGCTTTTACATCCACTGCTCACGGTGGGATTTCTGGGGTAAGATACTGAGACATATCTAACTGTTATATTCAGGTGCGGGATATCTCCGTATAAAACTGGTGTGTTTTTAGTAAGCTACAATAAATACAATAAAACAGGAAAAGATGTTTAGCGTTTTCCCTAAATTTGAACGGTTTATTATGTGTCTAGGGAAAATAGGACATTTGGTCAGGTCTACAACACTTGTGGTGAAGTTACCGAAAGAAAGGTGAAGTATAAAGAATTCATTAGGGTCTTATTCGCACAGTCAGTGTTTGGTCAGTGATTTCCATCAGTGATTTTGAGCCAAAACCAAGTGCGGGTCCAAAACACAGAACAGGTGCAGATCTTTCCCTACTACCTTATGTCTGTGTAGGATCCACTCCTGGTTTTGGCTCACAATCACTGATGGAAATCACTGACCAAACACTGACTGTGTGAATGAAGCCTTAGGCCTCCTGCACACGAACGTTTTTTTACACGGTCCGCAAAAACGGGGTCCGTAGGTCCGTGATCCGTGACCGTTTTTCCGTCCGTGGGTCTTCCTTGATTTTTGGAGGATCCACGGACATGAAAAAAAAGTCATTTTGGTGTCCGCCTGGCCGTGCGGAGCCAAACGGATCCGTCCTGAATTACAATGCAAGTCAATGGGGACGGATCCGTTTGATGTTGACACAATATGGTGCCATTTCAAACGGATCCGTCCCCATTGACTTTCAATGTAAATTCTGGAGTTCTGTTATACCATCGGATTGGAGTTTTCTCCAATCCGATGGTATATTTTAACTTGTAGCGTCCCCATCACCATGGGAACGCCTCTATGTTAGAATATACTGTCGGATATGAGCTACATCGTGAAACTCATTTCCGACAGTATATTCTAACACAGAGGCGTTCCCATGGTGATGGAGACGCTTCAGGTTAGAATATACAAAAAAACTGTGTACATGACTGTCCCCTGCTGCCTGGCAGGTGCTGCCAGGCAGCAGGGGGCAGACCCCCCCCCCTGTTTTTAACTCATTGGTGGCCAGTGGGCCCCCCCTCCCCTATTGTTAACTCGTTGGTGGCCAGTGTGCGCACCCCCCTCCCTCCCTCCCTCCATTGTAATAATAGCATTGGGGCCAGTGTGCGCGCCCCCCCCCAACCCCCCCCCTCCCTCCCTCTATTGTAATAATAGCATTGGGGCCAGTGTGCGCGCCCCCCCAACCCCCCCCCCCCCCCTCCCTCCCTCTATTGTAATAATAGCATTGGGGCCAGTGTGCCCCCCCCCCGATCATCGGTGGCAGCGGAGTAGAAGATTCATACTTACCTGGCTGCTGGCTGCTGCGATCTCTGTGTCCGGCCGGGAGCTCCTCCTACTGGTAAGTGACAGGTCTGTGCGGCGCATTGCTGTCACTTACCAGTAGGAGGAGCTCCCGGCCGGACGCAGACATCGCAGCAGCCAGCAGCCAGGTAAGTATGAAAATCTTCTACTCCGCTGCCACCGATGATCGGGGGGGGGGGGGGGCACACTGGCCCCAATGCTATTATTACAATAGAGGGAGGGAGGGGGGGGGGGTTGGGGGGTGCGCAAACTGGCCCCAATGTATTAAAACAATAGAGGGAGGGAGGGGGGGGTTGGGGGGGCGCGCGCACACTGGCCCCAATGTATTAAAACAATAGAGGGAGGGAGGGAGGGGGGTGCGCACACTGGCCACCAACGAGTTAACAACAGGGGAGGGGGGGGGGCCGCACAATGATATTCAAACTGGGGAGGGGGGGGGTCTGCCCCCTGCTGCCTGGCAGCCCTGATCTCTTACAGGGGGATATGATAGTACAATTAACCCCTTCAGGTGCCGCACTATCATATCCCCCTGTAAGAGATCGGGTGCTGCCAGGCAGCAGGGGGCAGTCTTGTACACAGTTTGTAGTGTATTCTAACTAGAAGCGTCCCATCACCATGGGAACGCTTCTGTGTTAGAATATACTGTCGGATCTGAGTTTTCACGAAGTGAAAACTCAGCTCTGAAAAAGCTTTTATGCAGACGGATCTTCGGATCCGTCTGTATGAAACTAACCTACGGCCACGGATCACGGACACGGATGCCAATCTTGTGTGCATCCGTGTTCTTTCACGGACCCATTGACTTGAATGGGCCCGTGAACCGTTGGCCGTGAAAAAAATAGGACAGGTCATATTTTTTTCACGGCCAGGAAACACGGCTCACGGATGCGGCTGCCAAACGGTGCATTTTCCGATTTTTCCACGGACCCATTGAAAGTCAATGGGTCCGTGAAAAAAAACGGAAAACGGCACAACGGCCACGGATGCACACAACGTTCGTGTGCAGGAGGCCTTAAAATGTGAAAATTCTTGGCGTCATTAAACTCATCTCATGTAGTTGCCTGTAAGTGAGGTTCTTCATATGCATTGCGGTTTTAGGCCTCATGCATTCACTTCAATGGGGCCGCAAAAGATACGGACAGCACTCCGTGTGCTGTCTGCATCCGTGGCTCCATTCCGCGGCCCCGCTAAAAAAATATAACATGTCCTATTCTTGTCCGCGCTTTGCGGACAAGAATAGGCATTTATATTGCCGCCGCAAATTGCGGAAGGCAACACAGGCAACTTCAGATTTTTGCTGATCCGCGGTTTGCGGACCGCAAAAAAAACGGCACAGTCACGTGCATGAGGCCTTAGCTTGTGAAACCAGCTTTTTTGGACTGAACCTTTAAATGAAAATCTTGCTCTATTACTACAGGCACAGTCATATAAATATCGGAAAAACCCTCCCAAAAAGGGTAATTTTTTATTCAGATAGTTGGTTGGGCTGGTATGAGTTAATTGCATACTCCCCTCCAAGCCTTAGGGTGCCGGTACACAGGTGTAGGGTAAGGAGCAGAAAGTCGGAACAAATTTCTGTACGGAGTTCTGTGCGCTTCTGTAACAAAAACCGCATGAGCAGAGCGGGCGCGATATCCGCCAGGTGCCTTCTGTTTTAAACTGCAGGCACCTGGGACTAATGTAATCGTAATGACCAAGAATAAAAAATAATAGGTCAGTTTTAATGCATAGGAAACGGTGTTAAAAAAAAATATAATATAAAACTGTTGCAGAATTGTTTAGTTTTTTATAATTCCATCCCATTTGAAATTTGTTTCCGCTTCCCATTCACATTGCATGCAACTGTAAATGGCGCCATTAGAAAGTACATCTTGTTCTGCAAAAGACAAGGCCTGATACGGCTATGTGAATAAAAAATAAAAGTATGCTTGATACTTTTATTACCCAAATTGCTGTTTTATGCTAAATAGGGTCTCAGTGCACGATTTGGGAATACTTTTTATACTTCTTTTTGCAACCCTTTAAGAATCTCCATTGGGCTGAGACTCCATGTACATTTTTTATGTGGCGACATCAACAAAATCACAGAAAATGACAGAATGTTGGAAATTAGTGAGTATCAGAAGTTGCAGTTGTCCAGTTCACTTAGCAAATGAAAGGTGAGGTGTGACAAGTTACAATAGACATCGGGGTCACTCGTTGTTTGATACTAGATTGAGACACGGGGTCCATCCTGATAGACAGTATGTGTGAAAGAGTCCAACAACTGCTGGAATATTTATGTCATGTTTTCTTTTTAATTCAGACACAATCTTCAGTCTCCGCAGTCTTCACAGAGAACCTTCTCACGGACCACAGGAGAAAACATCAACAGGCATTGCATATATTCTCAGTGTATAGTATATTCTTAAAGAGCGTCTGTCAGCATGATCAACCCTATTAAACCAGGCATGTTGCCTGGTAGGGTTGATCATGCCATTAAAATGATACCTTAGTATCTTTGTATTTAGCAGCATTCCATAAATATCAGTTTTTTTATTATTATGCAAGTTCGCTCTTTCGACCAGAAGGGGATGGCCAGAAGCCTTGGAGCTCCGCTTTTGAAATCCCCATCTCCTCTCTGATTGACAGGGCCTGACATCTTGCCTAGCCCAGGATCTTCGTGCCTGTGCTGTGACTCAGTTCTTGTGGACCTGATCTTCTGCTTCCTGAGCAGATTCCGACAGCACATGCACCGAGACACGTCGGTCCACCCTGAAGTGAAGGCGCCAGGTTCGGTGCCTTCACTTCCAGGTGAAGTCTTGCATCATTGGAGCACGCACTTTCTGGATCTGCACTGTTTGAGAAGTGGCAGCAGGAAAATAATCGAAAATAGCTGCTGCCATGAGTAATGTCACTGTCATGTGACTTAGGGCTCATGTGTGACGGCCTTGCCTCTGTTGCGGTCCGCATGCACTACTTTTTTGCTGTGTAGAGGCACGGACAGAAAACCCACGGAAGCACTCTGTAGTGCTCTCATGGGATTCCAATCTGTCCCTCTGTCCCGATACCGCACCATATTTTCCGGCGTGTACATACAGTAAGTGCAATCTATATTGTCTATATATAGGTTAAGTGTAGTCTATATAGTGGATGCATAGAGTAAATGTAGTCTATATAGTGGATGTATAGGGTAAATGTAGTCTACATAGTATGCATATAGGTTAAGTATAGTCTACATAGTGTTAGTGTACTCTATATAGTGTGTACATGGGATAAGTGTAATCTATATTGTGTCTGTATATCAGGTAAGTGCAATCTATATTGTGTCTGTATATCAGGTAAGTGTAATTTATATTGTGTCTGTATATTGGGTAAGTGTCGTGTATTTTGTGTATGTATAAGGTAAATGTAGTGTATATAGAAAATGTATAGGGTAAGCGTAGTCTATGTAGTATGTATTAGTGTATAAACAGTAAGTGTACTCTATGTGTTGTGTTTATAGAATGTCACCTTTATAGTTAGTCTGTATATAGGGTACATGTATATAGTGTATGAATAAGGTGTAGTGTAATAGTGTGTATATAGGATAACTGTAGTGTATATAGTGTATGTGTGTAGGATAAGTGTAATCTATATAGTGTTCGTATATAGAGTAAGTGTAGTGTATATAGTGTTTATATAGGGGTAAGCAATTTATATAGTGTCCGCATATAGGATAAAATGTAGTGTATATAGTTTATGTATAGGTTAAGTCTATGTAGTATGTATCTACTGTAGCATAAATGTAGTATTTATGTTTTGTATATATGATAAGTGTAATCTTTATAACTAGTCTGTATATTAGGTATGTGTAGAGTATATAGTAAATGTATAGTGTTTGTACAGGGTGTTGTTTAATTTATATATTATCTGTATATTGGGTAAGTGTAGTGTGTGTGTGTGTGTGTGTGTATATAGATATATATATATTTATATATTATGTGGGGTAAGTGTAATGTATATATTGTATGCATATGATAAGTGTAATTTATATAGTTTCTGTATATGGGATAAGTTTAGTGCATATAGTGTATGTATATGACATGTGTAGTCATTATAGTGTTACATGCGGTATGTGTAGTGTATATAGTGTGTGTATATAGGATAATTAATGTATAAAGTGACTGTATATAAGGTAAGTGTAATCTATATTGTTTCTGTATATCAGGTAAGTGTAATTTATATTGTGTCTGTATATTGGGTAAGTGTAGTGTATTTCGTGTATGTATAAGGTAAATGTAGTGTATATAGATAATGTATAGTGTAAGCGTAGTCTATGTAGTATGTATTAGTGTATAAACAGTAAGTGTACTCTATGTGTTGTGTTTATAGAATGTCACCTTTATAGTTAGTCTGTATATAGGGTAAGTGTATCTAGTGTATGAATAAGGTGTAGTGTAATAGTGTGTATATAGGATAACTGTAGTGTATATAGCGTATGTGTGTAGGATAAGTGTACTCTATATAGTGTTTATATAGGGGTAAGCAATTTACATAGTGTCTGCATATAGGATAAATGTAGTGTATATAGTTTATGTATAGGTTAAGTCTATGTAGTATGTATCTACTGTAGCATAAATGTAGTATTTATGTTTTGTATATAAATTACACTATATAAATTACACTTATCATATACATACAATATATACATTACACTTACCCCACATAATATATAAATATATATATCTATATGCACACACACTACACATACCCAATATGCAGATAATATATAAATTAAACAACACTTACCCTGTACAAACACTATATACACTATACATTTACTATATACTCTACACATACCTAATATACAGACTAGTTATTAAGATTACACTTATCGTATGATAATCTGACCAATAACAACATCTGCATGGAGTTTGATTGTTCTCCCTGTGCTTGTGTGGGTTCCTTCAGGTACTCCAGTTTCCTCCTACACTCCAAAGACATACTGATATGAAACTTAGATTGTGAGCCCCATTAAGGACAGTTGGATGCTAATGTCTGTAAAGAGCTGCGGTATATAGCAATGCTATATAAGTGCATAAAATAAATAAATAAATTAGGTCTGGACACCTTGGGAGACTTTTTGAGGAGTATGGGTTTCTACTGTAAAATACCAGAAATGCATTTTCATTCAGACATAAGGTGCAGCAAATAATGACTGTTGGGCTCCACATTTATGTGGCCCACGAAAAAGTAGCCCACCTCCAGCGATAGTATGACAAGATGAATGAGCACGTGGATTGTTATTTTTTTAATTACCCACAAGTCACAAAAGATGCTGAAAGTGGTCTCTGTTCCGGTCTATGCATCTTTGGGCACATCGGATTATGTTGGCCGATACTGCTTGCAGCTCTACAGCAGTGATGCTGCAGAAACAAAAATGTCCTGCTCTTTCCAACAAGATGGGATAACATGCCACACCTCACTGGCACGGATTCATGAACTGTTGATGTAGGAGTAAACTGTGAGCAAGGGGTTATGGCCACCACGTTCCTCAGACTTGTCCTCATGCAATTTTTATGTGTTGGGAACTTCAAAACAGAAAATGTCCGCTAACAATCCATATCCCTGGATGAACTGAAGGAAAATATCACAAACACTATCCGCAACATTACGAGTAGTATTAGCCGACATAATCCGACGTGCCCAAAAAATGCATAGATATGAATGGGGACCACTTTCTGCATCGTGTGGCATGAGGGTTATTAAAGAAACAATCCACTTGCTCATTCATTTTGTCATACTATTGCTGGAGACTGTCTACTTTTTCTTGGACCACCCTGTATTACCCCTTCTCAACATAGAGAAGGGATACATGATGACCTTTATATGTGTATCATTCCTATGCAATGACCTATTTGCGTATATTCTCCTACTAGTGACATCACTGTGTGCATTATTGCTATTTTGTGACATAACTGTGTAAATTATCTACAATATGTACAATAAAGTCACTTCAACTTTTACATTATCCTTGTGCATCAGGGAGACCATAATAATCATAAAATTCATGTACTGGAATTGCTGCAGAAGGTGGTCATGATAGAGTGGGGCCCAAGTCAATTTTGCTATGAAGCCCCACGGTTACTTGCTATGCCTCTGGAATGTACATTATATATAGATTCTGCAAGCCGCTACATTCGGTCAGGGAGCTGTCAGAATGGCTAGAGCTGCTGCACAGATTTAGGGGGTCATTTACTATATTGAACTATCCGCCTCTTCATAACTTCGGCGGATACCCCGCTAGCTACAGGCTTTTATTATGACCGGCGTCTAAAATGCCGGTCCTAATAAATGTGCCCCTCAATTTCTAAAGAACTTAAAGAGAACCTGTCACCTCACCACCTGGTGGCCAGGGCTGTGGGAGTGCACATAGGCCAGTGCCTTTTCCTATATTATGTAAGCACGACCACCGCTGCTGGATTACAGGGTGGTCGTAACCATGGAAATGAGCAGTGTATAATGTGACTGAAAAATGAATCAAGCCAGCAAAGGAGGCAATATGGACAATAGCAATACATTAGTATTGTGTTTTTGTGCTTCAGGGTATTAAACATTGATATTTTTAATTTAACATTGTAACGGACCGTTCCAGCAGACAAGGGGTTAAAATCAGTTGAGGCGATATGCCCCTTTCTGAGAGACAGGCACAGCTACTGCAGAACACCAAACTCCCGAACTGGATACAAAATAGCTGTCCAAACTGGAACCTCGCGAATAGCTGCCAGCAGACGAACAGGAAAAGCATACAATCAGCTTACACGGCAATCAGTCTCTAACAGCATACAGGGAATCCCCCCAATAACGAGACAAGGCTCCGTGTTGAGGGTCAAACAGTGGTCTGACGTGCTGGCACACCCAGCCTGGTTTTTATTACAGTTCTTGCAAATACAGGACAGATACAACACATCCCCACAATGCATCATGGTTTCCTCCTCTCTGTCCCGGAGACAACCGAGGGCAATCCAATTATCTCTCAGGACAAAGGGAAGTCGCCAATACACATGTGGAGACAACAGGACAGACATCACCATTTAAACACACAATGGCACAATAGAAACACACCCACACAAAATCCTCCCCTCTGCCGGTGATGATTATTGAACACACTGGCGAATATAATTATCAAAGGCAGAGAAATACAGTTTTATAAAACATATCACAGGAACCCCAAAACATGCAATAACCCCATAACTAATATATCCTCGGAATCGGGGGATCTGGGTGAACCACATATCCCAAATTCACCCACATCCGTTCAGTAGTTTGGAAGATATAGTTACACTGAAAATATACAAGTTATACAGAAAATAGTCACTAATAAATGTGTCCCCTGTTTGGTAGTTTCAAACTACTGAATGATGTCTCTGTGGACCAAATACAGGCAAGATAGCACCGTGTTGAAAAGTCAGAACAGTGTCTGTGAGTTAAAATGGCCGCTATCTATTGTTCTCACCATGTGCTTCATCCAAGCAAGTAAGGCAAATGATGCAATCCAGGGACAGAGGGCTCCGTCCCAAGTGCCTTAAGACCCAATAACTTAAGGGACCATAATCCCAGGGCACGAGGCTGGCAAACAGCCCCCTCCAAAACACTGTGGCGAGGTTGGTTTCGCCACAAACATATATATATTGCTATATCACATTTGTAATAAGAGGAATTAATGAAAATGCTGGACCAATTGATGGGAGGAAGATGAAACCAGTCATGGATGCCCAGTGTATAGGAGTCGAAGACACTCCTTTGTGAGTCCAGAAGACTGGAAAGCAACAAAATAGTCTCCCATTTGAAAGGCTGACCTTTCTCCCCTGGCAACTAGAGATGAGTGAATTTTTTAAAAATTCGATTCGCCGTTTCGTCAAATTTTTTAGAAAAAATTTGGTTCGATCCGAATAAATTCCCAGCTAATTACATAAAAAACTGCTATTTCCTGGCTGCAGAGAGCCTTTATAGTGGTGTAGGACACTGTGCCTTGCAGTTACACACATATGGAGTCTGCTTTGGTAGTGAAATAATACTGTGAGTTCATATGACATGCAGATGACAGGCGTCACTCTTAGAATCACTGCACACTCCACTTATTTGGGCAGTTACGGGGCCAGAACTGACCAAATAACTCAAGTATGAACTCAGCTGTCCGCCTCCATTGCTCCGTTCCGTAGACCTGCAAAAATTATATATCATGTCCTATTCTTGTCCGTTTTGCTGAAAAGAATAGGCATTTCTATAAAGGACCATCCGTGTTTTGCGGATCCGCAATTTGAAGACCGCAAAACACGGCACGTTGTGTGAACAAGCCCTTAATCTGAAGATATGCTAACAAATCAGAGGCCTTTGGCTAAAACTTCTCAAAGGGGTATTCCGGTAGGTGAAAGTTATCCTGCTCTATCCATTTCTATGGAAGTTCCGGAGATAGGCGAGTACAGTGCTTGGCTATCTCCGGAACAGCCACAGAAATGAATGGAGCGGCCGTGCGCTTGTGCAACCGGCCGCGCAGGTAATTTCAGGGGAGCAGCAGGGGGCTTGCCGGCGGTACAGGGCCCTGTTCTTGTGATTGGTGGGGGTCCCACCGGTAGTACCCCCACCAACCTGATCTGATCTGAACTTTTTCCTCCGCAATACCCTTTTAAAGGTATATAACTAAATTAGTACATACTGTATATCAACTAATGATTTAATACCTTGCGCAATCCATCTCTAAAAGGAGATGTTAGGATTAATATGCCTAATGTAGTTGTATATCTGATAATTCCAGTCTGGCTCAACATCTTCCTCCTTGAGTCAGCCTCCACACATTAAAGTGGTTTTCTGGGAGTTTTATACTGATGTCCTATCCTCTGGATAGGTCACCAATATCTGATCAGTGGTGGTCTGACATCCGGGACCCTCGCTGATCAGCTGTTTGAGAATGCAACAGACCTTCTCACAGTTTACCAATCAGAGTGCTGTACATTGTATAGAGCTGCGCCTAGGCCATGTGACCAATGAATGTGATGTCACATGGCCTAGGAAAAGCTGAGAGAAAGCTGTGGCACTAATGTCTGTGTAAATTCAGATGTAGCAAATGGACTTGAGGGCATGGGTGGGCATATTACACCTCAAATCTGTCACGACACTCCCTAACTTACTACTGGTAGGGCAGCTTTTAAATGCCATAGTGATTAGGGGCCTTTCTAGTGACAAGTATATTGTAGTCTCCAGTCAGTCAAGAAAGGGTTAATACTTGGGACCACTGTGGCTGACTTCACAGTTAAAGTGCATGAGGTAGGTATCAATAATAAGCCCCTGTAGTAACTATGGCAACTGTGCTGCTGATGTCATAGATGCATAAGTCTATGACATAAAGGACCCACAGATGAAGGTTCCATGTCAGAAGGACAAACGGCCATTTGCAGAGCAATGCTTGGTGTGTCTGGAGACCTGGAGCTTCACCATCTGTAGAGGGAGGAAGGGGACGCCCGCCTAGCGTGCATGCAGCATCCTTCCTGTTTTTTAAAGGGCAAGGATTTTGAAAGGTGGGTACATTGCTTCAAAATACTGGGATGGTAGGGAAGACAAAGGATTTGAGCCATAATTTCGGAGCGACAGCTACTACTTTGCTCCTGCGGCAGGTGCTGTGGTATTCTAACATGACCTCTCCACTGTGGTGAAGTAAATAGGAGGCTGCTCAGATGCAGCTTGTTACCTAAAACCGCCCAAAACCAAACCAGCCCATTGGAGTCTACGGGTCCGTGAAAACCACTTCGTTCTCTCAGTCATATTCACTGACCATTGGTAGGAGCTGTGATTGAAACTTAATTTTCAGCCTAGCAGTGTATATGGAATACAGATGACACATGGAGGGCAAAAAACGGACACACGGATCCTTCACAGACATTTTCACGGATGAAAGACTGACCAGCTTGTCACAGATGTCATCACGGACATGTGAAAGAGATCTTATTGTTATTGGGGCATTTATATATCACGGGGCGGCCACCAGCTCTCATTTCTCTTCACCACTCTGATACTGCGCAGTGTTAGGCCTCATTCACACATCAGTGTTTGGTCAGTGATTTCCATCAGTGATGGTGAGCCAAAACCAGAAGTGGAGCCTCCACAGAGATATGGTATAAGGGAAAGATCTGCACCTGTTCTGTGGTTAGAGCCGCACCTTATTTGGGCTCAAAATCACTGACCAAAATATTAGAGTGGCAAATGCAATGTGCCGCGAGGTCTACCTCATCTTGCGTGTCCATGCTGTGCTCTCACTGCACTCTCTCACTGAGTTCATTTCATTGGTGCAGAAAACCTGGCTGAATCTGCGCTGAAACCACCTCCCATTGTATTCAATGGGAGGCCAAGCGGCAGTTCATGCAGCCAAGGGTTATTGCCCCCCCACAAAGCCATACCCGGAGCCTGCTAGTGGTTTAGCTCCATTCAGTGGCAGAAAACACCACGCAGCGGTTTCTGACGTGGGATACGCAGAGGATTTTGGAGCTGACAAAACCTACCTTTAAAGGGATTGTGTCATTTCAGCAAGTGGCATTTGTCATGTAGAGAAAGTTAATACTAATGTATTGTGATTGTCCATATTGCCTCCTTTGCTGGCTGGATTCATTTTTTTACCACATTATACACTGCTGGTTTCCATGGTTACGACCACCCTGCAATCCATCAATGGTGGCCGTGCTTGCACACTGTAGAAAAAAACACCAGCCTCTCTGGTGGCTGGTACAGTGGGAGCTTATATGGGCTGGTGCTTTTTCCTATAGAGTGCAAGCACAGCCAACGCTGATGGATTGCAGGGTGGTCGTAGCCATGGAAACGAGCAGTGTATAATGCGATAGAAAAATGGATCCAGTCAAAGGAAGCAATATGGATAATACCACTACACTAGTAAGGGCCTCGTATTAACGTTCTCTACATGATAAATGCTATTTCCTGAAGTGAGACAACCCCTTTAAGGCCCTATTACACCTGAAGAAAATTGTTCAGATCATCGCTAACAAGTGTTCATATGAATGCTCATTAGCGATGATCTGGCAGTGTAATACTGCCACCAATTACCCGACGAGCGAGCAAATGCTCGTTCATCGGGTAATCAGAATCTTTTAGGAGGTTTAAAAATCCTTGTTTGTGGGCAGCAGATTGTGCCGTACTGATTCAGTATGGAGGCGAGTGATAGCATTAGCGAGATTGCTGCATGAAATAGCCACTGTCTCCTCTTCTTTCCCGAAAACCGCCTGCTTCCTCTGCAGGTGTAATAGGACCCTTAGCCTGTCAGCAAAGCTACTTTAAGGGCTCATGCACACAAACGTATTTTCTTTCCGTGTCCATTCTGTTGTTTTTTATTTGCGGACCGTATGCGGAACCATTCCCTTCAATGGGTCCGCAAAAAAACGGATGTTACTCCGCGTGAATTCCGTTTCCGTATGGAATATGTCCTATTAATAGAACATGTCCTATTATTGTCCGCATTACGGACATGGAAGGTACAGTTCTATGTAAGGCCAGCTGTTCCGTTCTGCAAAATACGTAATGCACACGGATTTCATCAGTATTTTTTGCGATCTGTTTTTTTTGCAGACCACAAAATACATACGGTCGTGTGCATAAGCCCTATGGGGTCTCTCCCTATATTCAGATATTTTTTTTTGCTATTGTGTAAAATAAAACTATTAAAGTATATATATATATATATTATTTTTTTTAATGTGTGTTTTAGCACGGTCCGTGGGTCTGTGTTTTCAGCACGGATTAATGCTCTACTTTGTGTTCACGGATCCATCATACCCATTATAGTCTATGTATCCGTGAAAACCACAAATGCAACACGGATCCATTACCCTGGGTTCACACCTGAGCGTTTTACAGCGCGTTCCTACGCGCTGTAAAACGCTCAACAAGGAGAAACCAATGCTTCCCTATGGGAATGGTTCTCACCTGGGCGTTTTACAGCACGTACGATCGCGCTGTAAAACGCCCGACGCTCAAAAAAGTTCTTGAGCTTCTTTGGGGCGTTTTGTCGCGCGACTTTCGGGAACGCGCGACAATGGGCGTTCGCTTGTCTCTGTATGCGCGATTGTAAACGCCGGTACAATCGCGCATACAGAGCGCTCCATCGCGAACGCTCAGGTGTGAACCCAGGGTTAGGAAGAGATGCTTTGAAAACTATTTTTCAGCTGTGCAGTGTCAGTGCTTAGCAGTACTAATGTTTCTCATGGTGGCCCATAATGTTCGCCATACTGACCACTGCAGTAATAATGCCTCATAGTGGCTCCCTTCTGTAATGTTTCATTTCAGCAACAAAAAAAAAAGAAAATATATACTCACCTCATCCTCTTGCTCCTCTATTGAATGAAAAGGACCTGCCAAAGGACCGGCGCTCAGCGTGATGACGTCATCGCACGCTCCCAGCGCGACAGATCCTTTGTGTGCAAGTGGATGAGGTGAGTATCAGAATATATGCAATGGGCGGCCACGCCAATGGGCCCTCTATGTTGCGTCCCAGGTATAGGAACGGCCGAGAGGTATAGGGTGGCCTAAAATGTCCCTTTATATGAGGTGTGAGTGTTACGGTGCTCCTACCTGGATACGGCTGGACCCCAGGCGTTGGCTCCGAAGCAAACAGATAGTTTGCGATGGGAAAATGCGATGGAAAAATGAATCCAGTCAAAGGAAGCAATATGGATAATACCACTACACTAGTAAGTGCCTTGTATTAACTTTCTCTACATGATAAATACTATTTACTGAAGTGACACAACCCCTTTAAGGCCTCATGCACACAGCCGTTGCCCAGCTGTGGCCATATTGCGGCCCGCAATCCAGAGCTGCGGGTTCATACATGTTCTGTTTTTTTGCGGTGCAGACAAATCGCAGATCCCTTCAAGTTGAATAGGTCTCGATTCGTCATGGCCGCCGCACGGACATTGCCTGTGCATTAGGGACCGCAAATTGCAGTCCCCAATGCACGGAACGACCACGCAACGGCCGTGTGCATGAGGCCTAAGGCTGAGTTCACATATATTTTAAGCATCTGTTATGCACACGTTGCCTTCGTTTTAGCCATTTCTGTCTACGATCCATTATTTTAGACTGCAAAAAAAAAATTATGTAGGAATTTTTTCCCTCTAAATTAACGGATCCCAGACGGAAATAGCTAAAAAGGATGCAACATGTGAGCATAACGGATGCTTAAAATACAGAAGAACGGAAAGCTAAACAGTGATGTGAACCTGGCCTAACAGGCGCTCCAGCACTAAGGTCCCGTTGGAGATTGCCACTGCTTAAAAAAAATCTGGATTTCTGTCACCTTTATATACTGCCCTCAGAAAAGGCAGCACAAATAGGTGACAAACCCCCTTTAATTTCTACCTCTCCGTGGCATAACATGTAAAGATTATTTGGATTTCATTCACACTTGACATAAGTGCAGGAATTCATCAAGATTAGTATTTGAAAAGAAAAAGTGATCAGGAAGGTAATGTCCCCTTTAAGGGTCCATTCACATGTCCATTATTTCTTTCCTGATCTGTTCCGTTTTTTGCGGAACAGATCTGGACCAGATCTGGACCCATTCACTTTCAATGGGTCCTGAAAAAAAATCTGACATTGTGCTGTCCGTTTTTTTTTCAGGACCCATTGAAAATTAATGGGTCCAGATCTGATCCAGATCTGTTCCGCAAAAAACGGAACAGATCAGGAAAGAAACAACGGACGTGTGAATGGACCCTAACTCTGATGTTGAAATCACCATGGCAACTGCAGTAAACAGACAGCGATTGGTCGGCTTGAATCTAAAAATCATCAGTTGGCTCCTTGGGAGATGAAACTGATTTTATGGTTAGTGATGAATTTCGGAGACACCCGGAGGAGCTGCTTTTGCGTCCACTGCTCACGGTGGGATTTCTGGGGTAAGATACTGAGACATATCTAACTGTTATATTCAGGTGCGGGATATCTCCGTATAAAACTGCTGTGTTTTTAGTAAGGTACAATAAATACAATAAAACAGGAAAAGATGTTTAGCGTTTTCCCTAAATTTGAACGGTTTATTATGTGTCTAGGGAAAATAGGACTTTTGGTCAGGTCTACAACACTTGTGGTGAAGTTACCGAATGAAAGGTGAAGTATAAAGAATGGCAGACACTGCAGATGATTGCATTAGGGCCTTATTCGCACAGTCAGTGTTTGGTCAGTGATTTCCATCAGTGATTTTGAGCCAAAACCAAGTGCGGGTCCAAAACACAGAACAGGTGCAGATCTTTCCCTACTACCTTATGTCTGTGTAGGATCCACTCCTGGTTTTGGCTCACAATCACTGATGGAAATCACTGACCAAACACTGACTGTGTGAATGAAGCCTTAAAATGTGAAAATTCTTGGCGTCATTAAACTCATCTCATGTAGTTGCCTGTAAGTGAGGTTCTTCATATGCATTGCGGCTTTAGGCCTCATGCATTCACTTCAATGGGGCCGCAAAAGATACGGACAGCACTCCGTGTGCTGTCTGCATCCGTGGCTCCGTTCCGCGGCCCCGCTAAAAAAATATAACATGTCCTATTCTTGTCCGCGCTTTGCGGACAAGAATAGGCATTTATATTGCCGGCGCAAATTGCGGAAGGCAACACGGGCGGCTTGCGTTTTTTGCGGATCCGCGGTTTGCGGACCGCCAAAAAACGGCACGGTCGTGTGCATGAGGCCTTAGCTTGTGAAACCAGCTTTTTTGGATTGAACCCTTAAATGCAAATCTTGCTCTATTACTACAGACACAGTCATATAAATTTCGGAAAAACCCTCCCAAAAAGGTAATTTTTTAATTCAGATAGTTGGTTGGCTGGTATGAGTTAATTTGCATACTCCCCTCCAAGCCTTAGGGTGCCGGTACACAGGTGTAGGGTAAGGAGCCGAAAGTCAGCGCAAATTTCTGTACGGATTTCTGTGCGCTTCTGTAACAAAAACCGCATGAGCAGAGCGGGCGCGATATCCGCCAGGTGCCTTCTTTTTTAAACTGCAGGCACCTGGGACTAATGTAATCGCAATGACCAAGAATAAAAATAATAGGTCAGTTTTAATGCATAGGAAATGGTGTTAAAAAAAATATAATATAAAACTGTTGCAGAATTGTTTAGTTTTTTATAATTCCACCCCATTTGAAATTTGTTTCCGCTTCCCATTCACATTGTATGCAACTGTAAATGGCGCCATTAGAAAGTACATCTTGTTCTGCAAAAGACAAGCCCTGATACGGCTATGTGAATAAAAAATAAAAATATGCTTGATTTTTTTATTACCCAAATTTCTGTTTCATGCTAAATAGCGTCTCAGTGCACGATTTGGGAATACTTTTTATACTTCTTTTTGCAACCCTTTAAGAATCTCCATTGGGCTGAGACTACATGCACATTTTTTATATGATGACATCAACAAAATCACAGAAAGTGACAGAATGTTGGAAATTAGTCAGTATCAGAAGTTGCAGTTGTCCAGTTCACTTAGCAAGGTGAGGTGTGACAAGTTACAATGGACATCGGGGTCACTCGTTGTTTGATACTAGATTGAGACACGGGGTCCATCCTGATAGACAGTATGTGTGAAAGAGTCCAACAACTTGCTGGAATATTTATGTCATGTTTTCTTTTTAATTCAGACACAATCTTCAGTCTCCGCAGTCTTCACAGAGAACCTTCTCACGGACCACAGGAGAAAACATCAACAGGCATTGCATATATTCTCAGTGTATAGTATATTCTTAAAGAGCGTCTGTCAGCATGATCAACCCTATTAACCCCTTAACGCAGAACGCCGTATGTGTGCGGCGGGGGATGCATTGCCAGAATGCATTCCGCCGTACATGCACGGCGGGATGATGGACGGGCACCGGAGCGGTGTGCGCCCGATCACTGCAGGGGTCCGGCAGTCCCTGGTAGCCGGGCCCCTGCTGTATCCGCCGTCATCACTGTTTACAGCGATGCCGGCGGATTAACCTCTTCTATGCCGCGGTCCGCGTCGACCGCGACATAGAAGTTGTTTGCGGCAGGTGAGTGATCGCATCGAGTCCCCGCACTGCTGTGGCGGGGACCCGATGCGTGACAAGGCAGCCAGATGCCATGCAGAGGCTGCCCAATGCCTAGCACGGCATCAGGAACTGCCTTCTACGGGAGCCGAGGAGATCCAGCCTCAGGCTGGGTCTCCTAAGCAACCTCTTAGTGTATGACTTGGTGTCATACACTAACAGGCAATGCATTACAATACAGATGTATTGTAATGCATTGCAGAGGCGATCAAACCCCTAAAAGAGTGGGACAGAAATAAAGTTTAAAAAAATAAGTTAAAAAAAGTGTTTTGAATAAAAAAATTTAGTTTCAAGTAAAAAAAAAAAAAAAAACATGCCCCATTCCCCTGATTTTCTAATAGAAAAGGAAAAAAAAAAGAAAAACCGCACATATTAAGTATCGCCATGTCCGTAACGAACGGCTCTATAAATATATCACATGATCTACCCCATCCGATAGACACCATAAAAAATAAAAACTGTGTATAAAAAAGCAATTTTTGTCAACTTACATCACTAAAAGTGCAACACCAAGCGATCAAAAAGGCATATGCCCCCAAAAATAGTACCAATCTAACCGTCACCTCATCCCGCAAAAAATTAGCCCCTACATAGGACAATCGCCCAAAAACTGAAAAAACTATCGCTCTCAGACTACTGATACTTTAAAACATTATTTTATTTTTGTTTCAAAAATGAAATCATTGTGTAAAACTTAAATAAATAAATAAAAATTATATATTGGGTATTGCCGCGTCCGTAACCTTCTTTATAAAAATATCACATGACTTAATCCCTCAGGTGAATACCGTAAAAATTTAAAATTAAAAACGGTGTAAAAAAAACCATTTTTTGTCACCTTACATCACAAAAAGTGTAATAGCAAGCAATCAAAAAGTCATACACACCCCAAAATAGTGCCAATAAAACCGTCATCTCATCCCGCAAAAATCATACCCTACCTATGATAATCACCCAAAAACTGAAAAAACTATGGCTCTCAGACTATGGAGACACTAAAACATAATTGTTTTTGTTTCAAAAATGAAATTATTGTGTAAAACTTAGAAAAATATAAAAATTGTATATATATTAGGTATCACCGCGTCCGCAATAACCTGCTCTATAAAAATATCACATGACCTAACCCCTCAGGTGAATACCTTAAAAAATAAAAACGAAGTTAAAAAAGCCATTTTTTTTCACCTTAGATCACAAAAGGTGTAATAGCAAGCGATCAAAAAGTCATACGCACCCCAACATAGTACCAATCAAACCATCATCTCATCCCGCAAAAAATGAGACCCTACCTAAGATAATCGCCCAAAAACTGAAAAATCTATGGCTTTCAGACTATGGAGACACTAAAACATGATTTTTTTTGTTTAAAAAATGAAATCATTGTGTAAAACTTACATATAAAAAAAAAAAGAAAAGTATATATATTAGGTATCACCGCGTCCTTAATAACCTGCTCTATAAAAATATCACATGACCTAACCCCTCAGGTGAATACCGTAAAAAATAAAAACTATGTAACAAAAAGTAATTTTTTGTCACCTTAGATCACAAAAAGTGTAATAGCAAGCGATCAAAAAGTCATACGCACCCCAAAACAGTTCCAATCCAACCATCTCATCCCGCAAAAAATGAGACCCTACCTAAGATAATCGCCCAAAAACTGAAAAAAACTATGGCTCTCAGTCTTTGGAGACACTAAAACATGATTTTTTTTGTTTCAAAAATGAAATCATTGTGTAAAACTTACATAAATAAAAAAAAGAGTATATATATTAGGTATCACCGCGTCCGTAACAACCTGCTCTATAAAAATATCACATGACCTAACACCACAGGTGAATACCGTAAAAAATAAAAAATAAAAACGATGTACACAGGGTAAGTGTAGCGAATAGAGTGCATTTGTAATGTAAGTGTAGTCTACACACTGTACATAGGATAGGGGTAAGTGTCGTCAATATTTAGTGTATAAGGTATGTGTACAGTATATAGTGTATGTATAAGGCAAGTATAATGTATATAGTGTATATTTAGGATACATGTACTCTATGTAATGTATATATAGAGTAAGAATAGTCTAGTGTATATTTACGGTAAGTGTAGTCTATACAGTATGTATATCAGGTAAGTGTAATGTAGTATATATATATATATATATATATATGTACTGTGCATACACAGGGTAAGTGTAGTCTATATAGTGTATGTGAAAGCTAAGTGTAGTCTATGTATAGGGTAAATGTATGCAGTGTGTATATAGGATCAGTGTAATTTATATAGTGTCTGTATATAGGTTAAGTGTAGTGTATATAGTGTATGATATCACTTCCTGTGTGATATCCATAAAATGTTACACAGTAATAGGAGAAAAGTTCTGTTCTAAATTTTACATTTTAGAAAAATCAAAGCTTGGCCTCCGCCACATAATGCACCAAAAACAAAAAAGCTTTTCCTCTGCAGTGACTGACTATACAAACATTGCATGGTGTACCAGTTGCAATCAATATTGTTATAACATTACATGGCTTGAATTCTATTTCATATATTAAATTTACATCTGTTTTGTTAGCCCTTTTGCAGTGCTTAATCCCTCCTTGTTTAGGTGGGTCCCTACACTAACACGTTATACATATAAAAAGGATATATTGAGTGTAACTGGTGTTATCACTTGCAGTGTGCTTTTAAATTATTTTATATAAAGTAGTCAGTTGTTATAGAGAAACACCAATATACTGCTTATCAGTTTGTCTTTTCAAATTAATAGTGCAAATCAGTGTAAATCATGTTATAAAAAAAAAAAAAAAGAGTAGTGTAGGGACCTATCTGAATGAGGTCGCCTTGACGTGGCAGATGGGCTCACACAATGTCATTGGATTTTGTGCTAAGAACCTCTTTTTTTTTTTAACTGTTTTTATTAAGTTTTCAAATATTTAAAGAATAAACATAAAAACAAAGGCAGTGTCGCACTGCTACCATTGGTATACATTCTTACAAGTGCAAAGTAATTTATCAGTTGTAGTGTCCATGAACATACAGAGGCTGACAAAAACCCAACTAAGCTGTCAGTATTAGCCGTTCGCCTCCGTGGGATACAATAGCAGCCATCCCCGAGAGAGCCTTAATATTATAGACTGATATGCTCCCCAGTGGGCTCCCGGGGTAGATGCCCTGATATTGTCTCATTCCTATTGTACTTTTTAGTAGTGAATTAGAGAACGACACAGACAAATAAAGAAAAGACTAGAACAAAAACGGAGATGCTCGGGAGTGTTTGGGCTCAATGATCCCCCCCCCCAATTCAGGATAGTAGAACCGGTTCTTCGCCAGCTGTTATCTGTTGCAGAAACCATGTGGTCCCCGAAAAGCATTCATGTATGGCCTTACGGATATGTAACGGCAGTATATTAATAAAGCTTTCCCATACCTGAAAGAAATGTTCTACTTTTTTGTCTTTTTGGTGTGACGCCTCCACCCAGTCCATGCGCATGATATAAGATAGTTTCTCCAAGAATAATTTAAAAGGGGGAATTGTGGGCTGTAACCCGACTTGCAAAATTGCCTTGGTGCCCGCTGCTACCACAAAGTGTAGCAGTTTCCTACATCCCGGGGTGCATTTGTATTTGTCCTTATCCAAATAACTGAACAGCGCCCAAAGTGGGCGCGTGGGGTAAAATTGGTCAAGTGTGTGTTAGTGAAGGTGATGATTCTGTCCCAGAACTTTCTTATCATTGGACAGTCCCATAGACAATGGTAAAGTCCAGCGTTCAAAGTCCCGCATTTAAAGCAATTGGTGGTGTCATATATACCCATTCTAAACCCCCCTCTCGGAGTCAGATATGATCTATGACAGATTTGTAGGATCATCTCTGTGTATCTTGCTACAGGTAAATGTTTGTATGAGAATTCCAGTGCCCGGAGTATCACTGATGGGGTGGCTTGTGGTACCTCTGTCTGCCATCTAGTCATGAGAACTGTGGATGTGGAATAGTCAATTGGTACATGGAGGAATTTGTGATTTGTTGATATTTGTTTCTTCCCCTCATTGGGATTCGAGAACCATTTTTAAAGTATGGACTCCACTCACGTTCCGTCAAGGCGGAAATCACTTCATTGCTTTTTGCTTGTAAGTATGGGAAAAAGGGAAAACTATGTGTGGGTATTCCTTCTGCAAGTCCTGGAGTGGTTTAACAATTTGTGTTTGCGTGCTTATAAGTTTGTCAATGTTGGTGATGCCTTGCGATTGCCAGCGTTTGAACATTGAGTGGGAAGATCCGTTCTGAAATGAAGGGTTCCTTACTAGTGTCAGATGCACCGAAAATGATGCATGTAATTTACACAGAGCTCTTGCCCTGCACCATGCCCGCCATGTTGTCATGAGGAGAGGATTCGTTTTTACAATTTGGGGGAGATTTCCGAATGAGATATGCAGTAGGTTCGGTAGTGCTATATGTGGAATAAAGGCTTGGTCCAGCGTAACCAGAGTGTATTTCGACGTAGAGTGTAGCCACCACTTTGAACGTTGTAACCACAATATTTCGCAACTGTGGTTCCAGATAATAGAACATGTTTCACAACCCCGTAGAGGTGGTGACAGGGTTAAGATGTTGAAAAAGCGTAAGTCCTATTGGATTCACACTTTGCAAACATTGGAACCCAAGGGCTTGAACTGCGAGTACGACCTCCACAGCTTTTTGTGAATCTTCAGTTCCCGTGAGATATATATATATTTTTTGTTGTATAACCCTTTTGTATAGAATAACATGTACCATTGTTGCAAACCAATGTATCAAATAATTTGTTTTCTCTTTACTTTTAGAAAACTTGAAGATATCCCAGCGGCATCATTATTTTGAAACTTCATTTAACCCTATCACTGCCATTATGGAATACTTACTATTTGAATTGCAATTGATTGCGGCTGGGATCCTCTCTTCATTTTCTTCACCTGCTACACCTTAATTGTTTAATTGTTTTGTTGATATCGTCACCATGGTATTGTGATGTCATTTCCGCCTGGGCGGGTTACTTAAATGCCGTGTGCTTATCTCTGTTTGTACCATATCCTGTACGTCTGAGGAAGGCTCCAGATGTGAGTCGCAACGCGTCACGGATTATATGTGACAATAAAGATTTCCTTTTCTATAAGCTACAGTGAGTGCCTGTCTTTTCTTACTACTGTAGAGTGTAGCCAGTCTCGTACCACTCTCATCAGAGCCGCAATATTGTATAATCTAATATTAGGAAAGTTTAGGCCCCCATTTAATTTTGGTTGTTGTAGTATGTGCCAAGCTATTCTAGGGCACCTCCCATTCCAGACAAACATCCTATATAGATAGTTTATCCTTTTTTCGTCTTTAGGCCTAAGGCAGATGGGCAGCATTTGGAGGATATACAATAGCCTGGGAAACTCTGACATTTTAAGAAGGTTTGTCCTCCCCACATATGAGAGTGTGAAATGTTTCCAGGTCGCCAGGGTAGACTCCAGAGAAGAGAGATAGGGTCCTATGTTACAGTTATACAATTGCAATGGTTTTCTGGGGATAGAAACCCCTAGGTATGTTATGGTCTTATCGTTCCATGAAAATGGGAAGGCCCTTGTCCATATCGGCCTCCCAGGTCCGCTCACTAGTAGTGCCTCCGTTTTGTCCAGGTTAATGGTATATCCTGATAAAGTACCAATATCCTGGATCTCAGCCAATAAAATTTCAAGTGAATTTTTGGGGTCGGAGATCATCAGCAGGACATCGTCCGCAAATGCTGCCGTTCTCATTTTCATGTTACCTATCGTCACCCCACGAAAACTATGCGTGGATTGAAGATGGTATAGGAGCGGATCCAGGGACAGATTAAACAAGATTGGGGAAAGGGGGCATCCTTGTCTCGTACCCCTAAAGAGGTCGAGGACTCCCGAGTTTTTCCCGTTAATAGTTATCATAGTTGTGACATCAGTATATGTATTAGTTATGAATTGCCTAAATCCGTTGCCAAAGCCGCGGATATCTAGGACGGTTTGCAGGAAGGACCAAGACACCTTGTCGAAAGCCTTCTCGGCATCTAAGCCGAGAAGGAGTATTTGTGGTTGCGTAGGGTCCTGAGCCGCGACTGTGGCTGCTACCACTCTGCTGACATTATTAACTGCATGTCTCCCTTGTGTGAAACCCATCTGGGTGGGGTGGATTAGGGTCGGAATAAAGGTTTGCAATCTATTTGCAATGATTTTAGCTAAAAATTTGTAGTCTTGGTTCATTAAGAATATTGGCCTGTAGGATTGTGGTAGGTCAGGATCCTTATTTGGTTTGGGAATCACTATCACCCTAGATTCCGTAAATCTGTCTACCTCCACACCCTCTTTATATATTTGTGTGTACAACGTGGTCAGGGTTGGAATAATCTCTGGTGCTAACATCTTGTAATATTCCGCAGTTAGGCCGTCAGGCCCTGGTGTTTTGTGATTGTGAGATTCTCAAATGGCGTGTTTCACCTCATCCTCAGTAATGTCAGCGTCTAAATATGTTTTTTGTTCTTCAGATAGGGAGGGCATGGACAGGGAGTTCAAGAAGGATCGATTTCTCCCCTGGTCTGTGGGGGAGACCCTATAAAGGTCCTCGTAATATTTAAAAAAGACCTCAATTATTTCATCGTCGTGGAGTATAGGTGGCCAGTCTCAGGGCACTTGATTCTTCCAATTGGTTTAGTGCTTTTAAAAAGTTTAGTTAGGGAGGCTAGCAGGGCTCCCGCCCTATTGCCCCAGCGGAAATATTTGTTCTGTATGCACCGGGTAAACCAGTGTGCCTGACCCCTGGACAAATGTATCTAATAGTGTTTTGGCATCTATGAACGCCTGTTTTGTTTCAGGTGTGAGGGACTCTGAATGGGCTTTCTGAGCTGACAGAAGGTGGCAATGTAACGTGTTAAAGCGATCCCTCACCATTTTTTTCTTGTGTGCCATGTAAGCTATTACATGCCCGCGCATAACCGCCTTGGAGGTTGCCCATAGCAATGGGGTGTCTTCGAGATGCACGTCATTGTCATCCAAGTAATTTGTCCATTGGACCTTGAGGTACGTCCTAAAGTCCTCTGACTCAGAGAGGTATGTGGGGAACCTCCATAGGCGGGATCTTATTTGCGGTTGCAAGGCTTGAATAGTGACCGTTACAGGTGCATGGTCCGAAATTAATATCGGGTGTATAGTGGTATCCAGCAGATTATCCAACAGAGTGGTGGAGGTCAGAATCAGATCAATTCGTGAGAATGAATCATGGGTTTTGGAGTAGCAGCTATATTCTCGAGTGTTGTCGTGAATCGTTCTCCATATGTCACATAAGTGTAACCGGTCCATTAGTTGTAATATCGCGCGGGATGCCGGTGAGGTTTGTGGTCTATGGTGTGATCTGTCTAAGTGTGGATTTAAGTGGCGTTAAAATCTCCTGCCATTATGAGCCTGCGTGACACTCGATTGGTGAGTATCCCTGATATTTTGGTGAAAAAAGCCAGGCTCGGGGAATTGGGGGCATATATATTTAGTAGGGAGTATGGTACACCTTCTATCAATACGTCCAGAAGGAGGTAACGTCCTGCTGGATCTATTGATGAGTCCTGTATCTCATATTTTAGTCCACGTCTGAACAGAATCGCCACTCCCCTGGACTTAGAGGTGTGTGAGGCTGTCAGACACTCAGAGAGCCAAGGGGCTTTTAGTGTAGACTGGGAGGATTTCTTCCAGTGCGTTTCTTGGAGAAATATAATGTCGGGTTTAAACCGTTTAATGTGTGTCACAACTTTCCTTCTCTTAGTTGGGGTATTTAACCCTGCCACATTCCATGTGAGCAGTTTTAAATGTGGTGAGGTGTTGTAGATGGGTGTGGTGGATTCAAGTGTGGTACTCATCTGGCCAAGGGGGTATACGGTAGTCATCGGAAGGGTCAGTCACATTGAGGTCCTCTCCCACCCGTCCCAGCGAGCGAGCAAGAGTGGCGTTACGCGGTAGAGAAGGGGGTCCCAAGTCCCGAGCATCACAGTTAACAATCTGAAACACAAAACACAACCTGTAATATACAAAGATAAACATTAGTGGATGTCAAGTGGCATCCCTTGGTAGGGCATTCAAGTGCAATTCAAAAGGCAGAAACACAGAACAATAGAAATTAGGAGGTCCTCCCCCCAATGTGTGACGAATGTTCATCCCGCATCTGGTTGGCCGAAGAATCTTCTGGTGTCCGCTGGGTCGTCGAACAGGTGCGTGCGTCCCTCGTGTTGGACTCGCAGCCTTGCCGGGTACAGGAGTTGGAAGCGAATGCCACGGTCATGGAGGTAGCTGCATATTCCCACGAACGCTTTTCTTTTCTGTGTCACCAATGCCGAAAAGTCTTGGAAAATTAGTATTCTCTGACCTTCTATCACCATTTGTCGTTGGTTACGGTAAGCTCTGAGAATCTTTTCTTTGGTGGCCCAGTGGACGCATTTAGCAATTGCGGGACTAGGGCGACCCCCCCCCCCTTGGTCTCTGGGTGGTCCTATTCTGTGCGCCCTCTCTACTATCATAGAATCAGCTGGCAGATTAAGCTGTAGGGCCTGCGGAATTTTTAGTGCCAGATAAGCTGTTAGTGCCTCCCCAGTCACCGACTCCGGAATTCCCACAAATCGGAGATTGTTTCTCCTATCCCTGTTCTCCAGGTCTTCCAGTTTTTCTCTAAGCAGCGTCTCTGTGGCTTCGCACTGTCATAATGAGGCCAACGCCACCTCCATATTAATTTCTCCTGTGACCACTCTGTTTTCTAGATCTGTGATCCTTTGTGTATTAGCGGTGATCTGGGCCATTGCAGAGTTAATGGAGGCGTGTAGGATGTCAAATCTTTTATCAAATAGTGGCAGCAGTAGACGGGTCACTTCTTGGGCCACTGCCGCAGCCTGTGCGTTGTCCTGGGGTGGCTGAGGAGACGGGCTGTGTGGAGGTGAAAGGTTTGGTGGCATGATATCATCCGTTATCAGGAGCCTGGGAGAGTGAGGGCGGTCGGTCAAGAGGGGGCCTTAGAAGAACCAGATCTTCACATTAGGAGGGTGGGCCTCTCTTCCGCTGGAGTAATTTATAGCATTTGATGCGGAGGTCTATGACCGCTGGAAAAGTGAGCGATTGGTAAGAAGTTGCTCAGTGTTCTGCGCGGTTGTACGCATTAATAGGTTAATAGATGTGCCAGCATAGAAGATATTAGTGTCCCAATTGGTAAGGATTGCTTCGCCTGATTGTACAGGTATTCTGGAGAGCTATTTCAGTTGGTGTAAGAGATCCGTAGCTCAATTTGACTTTTATGGGTTAACGGTCACATGGTGCGTTCACCCAGTACAACATTTATACCGATAGGAATAAAAAGCAAGGTTTGGCCATATAGAATTGCAGGAACAGTAGTATTAGTATTAGATGGTGTTATACCGGGATACACCACTAGATGGCAATGTTGGCTCAAAAATTCACTATGTGGAGAGAAGTGAAGAGAACTTCAGCATGGACTGGGAAGCGCCACCTTGGAAGTACACACAAGTCCCTGTACTGCAGGTAAGAAACCTTCTTCACTCCAGGAGAGGGTTCTGTGTGGGGTCGCTGGTCTCCCTGGCAGATGCACTATGTCCCAGCTTCTGGTGTTGTACAGTGGGGGTGGGAGGGTGCAGGCCTCAGTGGTGAGGATTTCCTTCAGGGCTCTGGTAGTGGATTTGTGGCCCCTGCGCTTCCTCCCCTTCTGTTGCTGGCCCCGACGATCGGGATTGAAGGGGCCGAGTGGCAGGGAGCAGATGCAGGCAGCAGCCCCGTGGTCCAGCGGCCTAAACCAGTGCTGTGCAGCTCACTGCTGCGGACTCCGGGCAATGTTATCTGTCTCCCTCCAATCTTTGTGTCCTGGAGGGTTTATGCCTACTTGGTAGGTATGTCTGACGCCTTGTTGGACGCCGATGGTGGCAGATTATTTAGCTGATGAGGAGGACGCTGTTAAAATGCAGCCATACTTGATGTCCCACCCCTGGAAGTCTCGAACCTCATATTTTTAAAAGTGTGGGTGACAAGAGTCTTCTGAGAGTTTTTGAGCTTCCATATGTTAGGGAATAAATCAGTTGTCCCTCTTGAAGCATAGATACGTTCATAGAGATAGATGGCATCATTTATTTTTATTAAGGCTACGCCATGAGTGGGCAGCACGGTGGCTCACCGGTTGGCACTGGTGCCTTGCAGTGCGGGGGTTCAAATCTGACCAATAACAACATCTGCATGGAGTTTGTATGTTCTCCCTGTGCTTGTGTGGGTTCCTTCAGGTACTCCAGTTTCCTCCTACACTCCAAAGACATGCTGATAGGGAACTTAGATTGTGAGCCCCATTAGGGACAGTTGGATGCTAATGTCTGTAAAGAGCTGCGGTATATAGCAGCGCTATATAAGTGCATAAAATAAATTTAAAAAATTAGGTCTGGACACCTTGGGGAGACTTTCTACTGTAAAACACCAGAAATGCATTTTCATTCAGACATAAGGTGCAGCAAATAATGACTGTTGGGCTCCACATTTAGGCTACTTTCACACTTGCGTTCGGTGCTGATCCGTCTGGTATCTGCACAGACAGATCCGCACCTATAATGCAAACACTTAGATCCGTTCAGAACGGATCCGTTTGCATTACCATGAACAAAAAAAACGAAAAAGTAGCCCACCTCCAGCGATAGTATGACAAGATGAATGAGCACGTGGATTGTTATTTTTTTAATTACCCACAAGTCACAAAAGATGCTGAAAGTGGTCCCTGTTCCAGGCTATGCATCTTTGGGCACATCGGATTATGTTGGCCGATACTGCTTGCAGCTCTACAGCAGTGATGCTGCAGAAACAAAAATGTCCTGCTCTTTCCAACAAGATGGGACAACATGCCACACCCCACTGGCACGGATTCATGAACTGTTGATGTAGGAGCAAACTGTGAGCAAGGGGTTATGGCCACCACGTTCCTCAGACTTGTCCTCGTGCAATTTTTATCTGTTGGGAAATTCAAAACAAATCCACTAACAATCCACATCCCTGGATGAACTCAAGGAAAATATCACAAACACTATCCGCAACATTACGAGTAGTATCAGCCGACATAATCCGACGTGCCCAAAAATGCATAGATATGAATGGGGACCACTTTCTGCATCGTGTGGCATGTGGGTTATTAAAAAAACAATCCACTTGCTCATTCATTTTGTCATACTATTGCTGGAGACTGTCTACTTTTTCGTGGGCCACCCTGTATTACCCCTTCTCAACATAGAGAATAGATACATGATGACCTTTCTATGTGTGTCATTCCTATGCAATGACCTATTTGCGTATATTCTCCTACTAGTGACATCACTGTGTGCATTATTGCTATTTTGTGACATAACTGTGTAAATTATCTACAATATGTACAAACCGGATTCCAAAAAAGTTGGGACATTAAACAAATCGTGAATAAAAACTGAATGCAATGATGTGGAGGTGCCAATTTCTAATATTTTATTCAGAATAGAACATAAATCACGGAACAAAAGTTTAAACTGAGAAAATGTACCATTTTAAGGGAAAAATATGTTGAATCAGAATTTCAACAGACGTCTGGGGACCGAGGAGACCAGTTTCTCAAGTTTAGAAATAGGAATGCTCTCCCATTCTTATCTAATACAGGCCTCTAACTGTTCAATCGTCTTGGGCCTTCTTTGTTGCACCTTCCTCTTTATGATGCGCCAAATGTTCTCTATAGGTGAAAGATCTGGACTGCAGACTGGCCATTTCAGTACCCGGATCCTTCTCCTACGCAGCCATGATGTTGTGATTGATGCAGAATGTGGTCTGGCATTATCTTGTTGAAAAATGCAGGGTCTTCCCTGAAAGAGATGATGTCTGGATGGGAGCATATGTTGTTCTAGAACCTGAATATATTTTTCTGCATTGATGGTGCCTTTCCAGACATGCAAGCTGCCCATGCCACACGCACTCATGCAACCCCATACCATCAGAGATGCAGGCTTCTGAACTGAGCGTTGATAACAACTTGGGTTGTCCTTGTCCTCTTTGGTCCGGATGACATGGCGTCCCAGATTTCCAAAAAGAACTTTGAATCGTGACTCGTCTGACCACAGAACAGTCTTCCATTTTGCCACACTAAATGATCCCTGGCCCAGTGAAAACGCCTGAGCTTGTGGATCTTGCTTAGAAATGGCTTCTTCTTTGCACTGTAGAGTTTCAGCTGGCAACGGCGGATGGCACGGTGGATTGTGTTCACTGACAATGGTTTCTGGAAGTATTCCTGAGCCCATTCTGTGATTTCCTTTACAGTAGCATTCCTGTTTGTGGTGCAGTGTCGTTTAAGGGCCCGGAGATCACAGGCATCCAGTATGGTTTTACGGCCTTGACCCTTACGCACAGAGATTGTTCCAGATTCTCTGAATCTTCGGATGATGTTATGCACAGTTGATGATGATAGATGCAAAGTCTTTGCAATTTTTCGCTGGGTAACACCTTTCTGATATTGCTCCACTATCTTTCTGCGCAACATTGTGGGAATTGGTGATCCTCTACCCATCTTGGCTTCTGAGAGACACTGCCACTCTGAGAAGCTCTTTTTATACCCAATCATTTTGCCAATTGACCTTATTAGTGTTAATTGGTCTTCCAGCTCTTCGTTATGCTCAAATTTACTTTTTCCAGCCTCTTATTGCTACTTGTCCCAACTTTTTTGGGATTTGTTTACACCGTGAAAATTTGATTCAACGTATTTTTCCTTTAAAATGATACATTTACTCGGATTAAACGTTTGATCTGTCATCTACGTTCTATTACAAATAAAATATTGACATTTGCCATCTCCACATCATTGCATTCAGTTTTTATTCACAATTTGTTTAGTGTCCCAACTTTTTTGGAATCCGGTTTGTACAATAAAGTGACTTCAACTTTCACATTATCCTTGTGCATCAGGGAGACCATAACAGACATAAAATTCATGTACTGGAATTGCTGCAGAAGGTGGTCATGATAGAGTGGGGCCCAAGTCAACTTTGCTATGAAGCCCCACGGTTACTTGCTATGCCCCTGGAATGTACATTACATATAAAAATTCTGCAAGCAGCTACATTCTTTCAGGGAGCTGTCAGAATGGCTAGAGCTGCTGCACAGATTTAGGGGGTCATTTACTACACTGAAATACTCCTAAATTAGGCTTATTTCAGGCGCAGATGGCGGGTCAATGCTTAGTTGCTGTTTTAGGCGTAGAAAGTGGATGCGCTGAAGTTATGCAGAGGCATGCGCCTCTTCATAACTTCGGCGGATACCCCGCTAGCTACAGGCTTTTATTATGACCGGCGCCTAAAACGCCGGTCCTAATAAATGTGCCCCTTAATTTCAACAGAACTTAAAGAGAACCTGTCACCTCACCACCTGGTGGCCAGGGTTGTGGGAGTGCACATAGGCCAGTGCCTTTTCCTATATTGTGTAAGCACGACCACCGCTGCTGGATTACAGGGTGGTCGTAACCATGGAAATGAGCAGTGTATAATGTGACTGAAAAATGAATCAAGCTAGCAAAGGAGGCAATATGGACAATAACAATACATTAGTGTTGGGTTTTTGTGCTTCAGGGTATTAAACTTTGATATTTTTAATTTAACATATATATATTGCTATATCACATTTGTAATAAGAGGAGTTAATGAAGATGCTGGACCAATTGATGGGAAGATCATGAAACCAGTCATGGATGCCCAGTGTATAGGAGTCAAAGACACTCCTTTGTGAGTCCAGAAGACTGGAAAGCAACAAAATAGTCTCCCATTTGAAAGGCTGACCTTTCTCCCCTGGCAACTAGAGATGAGTGAATTTTTTAAAAATTTGATTCGCCGTTTCGCCAATTTTTTTTGAAAAAATTTGGTTCGATCCAAATAAATTCCCAGCGAATTACGTTAAAAAACTGCTATTTCCTGGCTGCAGAGAGCCTTTATAGTGGTGTAGGACACTGTGCCTTGCAGTTACACACATATGGAGTCTGCTTTGGTAGTGAAATAATACTGTGAGTTCATATGACATGCAGATGACAGGCGTCACTCTTAGAATCACTGCACACTTCACGTATTTGGGCAGTTACGGGACCAAAACTGACCAAATAACTCAAGTATGAACTCAGCTTTACGCCTCCGTTGCCCTGTTCCGTAGACCTGCAAAATTATATATCATGTCCTATTCTTGTCCATTTTGCTGTCAAGAATAGGCATTTCTATAAAGGACAATCCGTGTTTTGCAGATCTGCAATTTGAGGACCACAAAACACGGTACGTTTGTGTAAACAAGCCCTTAATCTGAAGATATGCTAACAAATCAGAGGCCTTTGGCTAAAACTTCTCAACGGGGTATTCCGGTAGGTGAAAGTTATCCTGCTCTATCCATTTCTATGGAAGTTCCGGAGATAGGCGAGTACAGTGCTTGGCTATCTCCGGAACACCCACAGAAATGAATGGAGCGGCCGTGCGCTTGTGCGACCGGCCGCGCAGGTCATTTCAGGGGAGCAGCAGGGGGTTTGTGATTGGTGGGGGTCCCACCGGTAGTACCCCCACCAACCTGATCTGATAACTTTTTCCTACCGCAATACCCTTTTTAAAGGTATATAACTAAATTAGTACTGTATATCAACTAATGATTTAATACCTTGCGCAATCCATCTCTAAAAGGAGATGTTAGGATTAATATGCCTAATGTAGTTATATATCTGATAATTCTAGTCTGGCTCAACATCTTCCTCCTTGAGTCAGCCTCCACACATTAAAGTGGTTTTCTGGGAGTTCTATACTGATGTCCTATCCTCTGGATAGGTCATCAATTTCTGATCAGTGGTGGTCTGACATCCGGGACCCTCGCTGATCAGCTGTTTGAGAATGCAACAGACCTTCTCACAGTTTACCAATTAGAGCGCTGTACATTGTATAGAGCTGCGCCTAGGCCATGTGACCAATGAATGTGATGTCACATGGCCTAGGGAAAGCTGAGAGAAAGCTGTGGCACTACTGCCTTCTCAAACAGCTGATCGGCGGGGGTCCCGGGTGTAGTGATGGACGAACATCGGCCAGGACGGTTCGCGAACCGCAAGTTCGCGGCGGGCCCCATTCACTTTAAAGACAGGCGAAGCTGAAATACCTCACAACATGGACAGTGACATACCAGATGTCGCTGATCCGCTGTTTGAGAATGCAACAGACCTTCTCACAGTTTACCAATCAGAGCTCTGTACATTGTATAGAGCTGCGCCTAGGCCATGTGACCAATGAATGTGATGTCACATGGCCTAGGGCAGTGGTCAGCAAATTGCGGCTCGCGAGCCACAAGCGGCTCTTTAGACCCTTCAATGCGGCTCTTTCCCATGGCGACCCATCCTGCACTACAGAGGAATCGAATCTTGCCTGTGGGACGCATTTGCGTTCCACAAAGCAAGAGAGGGCGTGTTCGCTAACTAGTATTAGCGCATGCGCATAACAGTAGGGCCGGCACCTCCTTCCAGAGTAGACGTCGGAACGAGGAAGAAGTGACGAGGGGTATTGAAAGCTTCCCGGGCAGTGAAATCTGCCAGAGACAGAACACCGCTGCAGGCTACAAGTCAGAGTCAGTGTACCTCCTTCTACCGGTAATTCAATTATTTGGCATCAGCATTTACTTGGCATGTGTTTAAACAGCAAAAGTAATGTCTGCAGACAAGTTTAATAAAAGTAAAAAATTATAAAGATAAAATAAAATAATAATCAAGATCCAAATAAAAGAAAGTACATATAAAAGTATGTAAAAACACACTCTGGGCTCATGCCCACGAATGTAAGGGCGCCGTGCCTGTGCTGCGGACCGCAAATAGCGGTCCGCAATGCACGGACACAGACAATGGGCCAGCTGCATGAGGATTGCGGACGCATTAACTTGAATGGGGTTCGCGATCTGCATCCGACTGCACCCATATCCCGGATCCTAGACCCATTGAAGTGAATGGGTTCATGATGTGGGCCCATTTACTTCATAGACCCATTTACTTCAGCATGTGCTACTTTTTTGCGGTGCAGAGGCACAGCCAGAAGCACCACGGAAGCACTCTGTAGCACTCATATCCCGGATCCTGGACCCATTGAAGTGAATGGGTCCATGATGCGGGCTGCACACGGCCGTGTTCAGCCCGCATCATGGACCCATTCACTTCAGCATGAGTTTGCCCACCACTGGCCTAGGGAAAGCTGAGAGAAAGCTGTAGCACTACTGCCTTCTCAAACAGCTGATCGGCGGGGGTCCCGGGTGCAGTGATGGACGTACATCGGCCAGGACGGTTCACGAACTGCAAGTTCACGGCGGGCCCCATTCACTTTAAAGACAGGCGAAGCTGAAATACCTCACAACATGGACAGTGACATACCAGATGTATTATTTGAATTTGCGATCTCCATTACAGAGGGAAACATTTTTTCTCCCCACGGCATTTAAAGGGGTTGTCCCACAGAAAATATTCTACAGTTTTCAAACCAGCACCTGGGTCTGAATACTTTTGTATTCATAAGTAAATAAAAAATTTGCATAGGCAGAGTTATTCAATAAAATGTATCAGTGTAGCGCCACCTGCTGTTTGCTTTGTTCTTATTTCTTTGACCTGCTCCCTGAGATGGCCGCACATGCTCAGTTTCATCCTTCAACTGACTCCTGAGCTGGGATAGGGAGAGCATGGACCATGCCCCCTTAGCTGCAGCAGAAAATACACTTCCTTTGAGCTGCCTTCTTGATATCAATCTAGCAGAGCATTGAATGGGGAGATCTCTGGATCCATGTGAGGTACAGGGCCGGTTCTAGCTTTGTTAGAAAGGGGTTGGCATGTACTATATGATGCCTGATTTGATTTTTTTACATTAGTCATGGGATAACCCCTTTAAGGATAAAACAGGGTCAGTGTCTACCTGCTTCCACCTCAGAGGATCACACACATGTATTTACAGTCACTCCAATAACTGTAGAATGGTAGACCATGTCCTATTCTTGTCCGTTTTGTGGACAAGGATTGGACATTTCTACAGAAGTTAAAAAATAAATGGTGGCATAGTGCAGGGATACGGCTTTTAGCATATCCACCATTTACAGAGAATAAAACACGACCGTGTACATGAGCCCTAATATGTATATTTACTCATATTCCTAAGTAGACCTACAGCCTGTCCACCTCATGCTGTGAGTAGAGACTTTATCTCTAGACCTTCATACATTTCCATGGGATTAAGTGATTTGCTTGTGTGAAGATTGGTGCTTACCTTATTAAACAATACCACAATGGCCCAGTTGACCCAACATCTGGTATTAGCATAATTGAATTGGATAATAAAAATAGATGTTCCTATCACCACACAGCCTCCCAGATTCAGCGGAGCCGAAAGTCATCCTTTATCAAATACAGAAGGATCAGAACAAAATGGGATACAACTCGCACAATAAGATATATAATACACGCTACAAGATAGGCCGTCTATCTATAGCAGGTCCGATTCTGCCTAACTGGTCAGAAAATTCCATTCTGGATGAATAAACTCAACCCGAATTCAAAGTCCTCCAACTGTCCTGAAAATTCTTAGATGACACTTAACCAGTTCTGTTTCAAAATGAAAGTCATAGCTTACTTCAGTGTAAGTGGTCATAGGGGAAAACAGCAGGATACTTTTATTTGGGCTCCTTATCACATAGAGAAATAAACACAAGGCAAAAGCCTGGACACATTTGGCCAGTTTGTGTCACAGGGAAAAAAGACGAAGACTGTTGTGTTCTCTGTTGACTCTTGGTTTCTCCATCTGGGACGCTGGTCTGGGGCTTGTATCCTGAAAGCTTCTTGACTTAACTATCAGCCTGGCGTCCACCGACATGCCACGCAGATAGGAAGACTGTTGTAACCGTCTCCGTGTGGTTGGTGATTGAACCTGCTTGGTCGCTGCATCATAAAGTTTGGTGATGCTATGACTGCTGTGTATTTAATCCATAAAGTGAAAGGAGAGAGCAGCACAACGTCGGCCACTTCCCCCTTTCCTGGCCGTGTGTGACAGGGTCCCTTTCTTGAGACAGCAGCAGGTGTCACTACCAGTTCTGGCTGCTATGGCATGGCCACATGGGGAAGATTGCCCAACATGGAAATTTTACTGCAGATTTTGCTGACATTCCACTGTGGATTTCGGTGAGGATTTACCAAAGATCTAACCCTACGCATTGCAAACAGTGAAATATACAGTGGAAATCTGTAGCATAAATTAAACCAATCAGATTCTATCTTTTATTGTGGACAGCTCCTTTGGAAAATGAAATGAGGAATCTGATTGGTTGCTATGGGCAACTAAGCCAGTTCTACTTTACACCAGTTTGATAAATGACCCCCTTAATTCTTCTGACCCCCTTAATTCTTCTTGCGGAAGCTTCCATGCTAATTTTTTTTAGATGAGTTATTGGTCATTTCAAAGACAATGTATAAGAAACTGGTTATACTAAAATCTTGTTACTGTGATAATTTGGTAGATCGTTACTTATTGGCAACAAAAGAAAAGTCCACTGGAATCTGTGTAAATTCAGATGTAGCAAATGTACTTGAGGGCATGGGTGGGCATATTACACCTCACATCTGTCACTACACTCCCTAACTTACTACTGTTAGGGCAGCTTTTAAATGCCATAGTGATTAGGGGCCTTTCTAGTGACAAGTATATTGTAGTCTCCAGTCAGTCAAGAAAGGGTTAATACTCGGGACCACTGTGGCTGACTTCACAGTTAAAGTGCATGAGGTAGGTATCAATAATAAGCCCCTGTAGTAACTATGGCAACTGTGCTGCTGATGTCATAGATGCATAAGTCTATGACATAAAGGACCCACAGATGAAGGTTCCATAACAGAAGGACAAACGGCCATTTGCAGAGCAATGCTTGATGTGTCTGGAGACCTGGAGCTTCACCATCTGTAGAGGGAGGAAGGGGACGCCCCCGCCTAGCGTGCATGCAGCATCCTCCCTGTTTTGTGGTCAGCCAGGGAAATACAGAGAAAAAAGTATACTATTAGACTATTAGAATTGTATACTATTTTGTTGCAACGTGCTGACATAGGAAGCCCCTTTAGTCTCTTAAACTCCTTAGATGCTACGGTTGCTATTGTTTGCAGCATCCAAGACATTAAACAGCCAGGCCCGGAGCCTGGTTTTCAGTCAAATCTGGCCTCCCAGAGTGACCACACAGGAACAACTTCTGCTATTATGTCAATTGGCTGGAACTACATACCGTAGTTCCCATGATGTAATAAAATGTCTCAGGGTGAGAAGGGGTTAAGAAGTTATGGTAAGGCTGTATTCACACCTGTGTTGTGTTTTCTGTCTGAATATCTGGCAACTTCAGCAGTCATATGAAAAGGTAACCAGTGCATTGCTGCCACCTAGTGGAGGTGTGAAAGGCATCTACTGGAGCTACTAATGAGTGGAAATGACACAAGGCTATTGAGCCTTTCAGTACAATCTTTTCAGGGAGCTGATCCCGAACATGCTGAACCGACATGTCTGAATTCTGTTACCGTACAATCCTAAACGCTCTGAGCTCTATAAAGCCTCATTCACACATCAGTGTTCCACACATGTGCGCTGTACATGTTCTCCACGGACAGCTCACGTCCTCATTCATTTTAATGTGTGTTTTAGCACGGTCCGTGGGTCTGTGTTTTCAGCACGGATAAATGCTCTACTTTGTCCGTGTTCACGGATCCATCATGCCCATTATAGTCTATGTATCCATGAAAACCACGAATGCAACACGGATCCATCAGTGTTTCACGGATCATTAGGAAGAGATGCTTTGAAAATTATTTTTCAGCTGTGCAGTGTCAGTGAAACACGGGTGACACACGGACCACACATGGATCCTTCACAGATATCTCCATGGAGGCCTCACTGACCTCCTTTTCACAGATTTCAGCACGGATGTGTAAATGAGGCTTAAGGCACACTGTCAGTTATTCGTGGCCATTTTTTTTTAAACAAAGATCCCAACCCCTGCAGTGCCCCCAGCAGTAATAATGTCCCCCATAGTGGCCCCCAGCAGTAATAATATCCCCCATAGTGCCCCCCGGCAGTAATAATATCTCCCATACTGGCCATTAGCAGTACTAATGTTCCCCATGGTGGCCCATAATGTTCTCCATAGTGACCCCTGCAGTAATAATGCCCCATAGTGGCTCCCTGCTGTAATGTTTCATTTCAGACAAAAAAAAAAAAAAAGAAGAAAAAAAATATATACTCACCTCTTCCTCTTGCTCCTGCAAAATCAAAAGAGGAGTTACTGTCTCTTTGTGTGCAAGTGGATGAGGTGAGTATGACAATATTTGCAATGGGCGGCCGCGCCACCGGGCCCTCTATGTCGCGTCCCAGGTGTAGGAACGGCCGAGTGGTATAGGGTGGCCTAAAATGTCCCTTTATATGAGGTGTGAATGACACGGTGCTCCTACCTGGATACGGCTGGACCCCAGGCGTTGGCTCCAAAGCAAACAAATAGGGGGAATAGTTGAGGGATAAAAGAATAACTTGAGTCCAGATCTTGAGATGCAGTTCCAACTTTGCCTTGGTCCCAGCAGGCTTTAGCACTAAGACTCTGGCAGGCAAACTCATTCACTGCTACATTTGTTGTTCTCTGGCTCTGCTGTACTATCAGGCTGGCTGTATAACTTTGCTTCTTCTTTATGCTGCACAACACTTAGTTGTCTGACTCTATGTTTGGCAAGGAAATACTCCTCCTGGCTCCTGAGGCTTCAAGCTTTGGCCTCCATGTCCAGCAGAGCTGAGGGTGCTCTGGATGGCTTGGCTTGGGCATGTCCAGGAGAGACGTGCCCAGCACACCCTCACTTGGCAGGGGGTAAGCTGGAACTGACTCTCACTAATCCCCACCCTTCCTGCAGGAAGTGGGACTGGCCCACTCCTCCACCGAGGGGGTTTAGAATGGAATGGAAAGCTCCATTCTACCTAACTATAGCTCTGCCGTATTTGCTGCCACCTGCTGGTAAACCAGGCAAATTACATTTAAACACAACAGTTGCAAACATTAGAAATGCACAGTATAGTGGACCTGAAATAAATACACAAGATCACATGATATTAGCACATTAGAGATAGTAGCGGGGTGAAGAAGTGGTAATGCCACTCTGGGGCGTTACATATACACTGCTCGGTACCATGGTTATGACCACCCTGTAATCCTCTCTGGTGATCAGGACTGTGGAAACTCACATAGGCTGGTGCTTTCTCCTATAGTGTGCAAGCAGGGCCACCACTGATGGTCTACAGGGTGGTCGTAACCATGGGAAAAAGCAGTGTATAATGTGATGGGAAAATGAATCCAGCCAGCAAAGGAGGCAATATGGACAAACACAATACATTAGTAAGTGCCTTGTATTAACTTTCTCTACATGATAAATACTATTTACTGAAGTGACACAATCCCTTTAAGGCCTCAGGCACACAGCTGTTGCCCGGCTGTGGCCATATTGCGGCCCGCAATCCAGAGCTGCGGGTTCATACATGTTCTGTCTTTTTGCAACCCTTTAAGAATCTCCATTGGGCTGAGACAATGTACATTTTTTATATGATGACATTAACAAAATCACAGAAAGTGACAGAATGTTGGAAATTAGTGAGTATCAGAAGTTGCAGTTGTCCAGTTCACTTAGCAAATGAAAGGTGAGGTGTGACAAGTTACAATGGACATCGGGGTCACTCGTTGTTTGATACTAGATTGAGACACGGGGTCCATCCTGATAGACAGTATGTGTTAAAGAGTCCAACAACTGCTGGAATATTTATGTCATGTTTTCTTTTTAATTCAGACACAATCTTCAGTCTCCGCAGTCTTCACAGAGAACCTTCTCACGGACCACAGGAGAAAACATCAACAGGCATTACATATATTCTCAGTGTATAGTATATTCTTAAAGAGCATCTGTCAGCATGATCAACCCTATTAAACCATGTTGCCTGGTAGGGTTGATCATGCCATTAAAATGATACCTTAGTATCTTTGTATTTAGCAGCATTCCTTAAATATCTGTTTTTTTATTATTATGCAAGTTCACTCTTTCGACCAGAAGGGGGTGGCCAGAAGCCTTGGAGCTCCGCTTTTGAAATGTCCATCTCCTCTCTGATTGACAGGGCCTGACATCTTGCCTAGCCCAGGATCTTCGTGCCTGTGCTGTGACTCAGTTCTTGTGGACCTGATCTTCTGCTTCCTGAGCAGATTCCGACAGCACATGCACCGAGACACGTCGGTCCACCCTGAAGTGAAGGCGCCAGGTTCGGTGCCTTCACTTCCAGGTGAAGTCTTGCATCATTGGAGCATGCACTTTCTGGATCTGCACTGTTTGAGAAGTGGCAGCAGATCGATGTGCACAAGTGCCGAGTCACCGAGTCACAGTCCACGTCCCTGCCACAGCTCTGTTTACTCTGTTTTTATTGCAACATGTCCTCAATATTGGAATATAGCTGCTGCCATGAGTAATGTCACTGTCATGTGACTTAGGGCTCACGTGTGACGGCCTTGCCTCTGTTGCGGTCCACATGCACTACTTTTTTGCTGTGTAGAGGCACGGACAGAAAACCCACGGAAGCACTCTGTAGTGCTTTTATGGGATTCCAATCTGTGCCTCTGTCCCGCACCGCACCATATTTTCTGGCGTGTACATACAGTAAGTGCAATCTATATTGTCTATATATAGGGTGAATGTAGTCTATATAGTGGATGCATAGGGTAAATGTAGTCTATATAGTATGTATATAGGTTAAGTGTAGTCTATATAGTGTTAGTGTACTCTATATAGTGTGTACATAGGATAAGTGTAATCTATATTGTGTCTGTATATCAGGTAAGTGTAATTTATATTGTGTCTGTATATTGGGTAAGTGTAGTGTATTTCGTGTATGTATAAGGTAAATGTAGTGTATATAGAAAATGTATAGGGTAAGCGTAGTCTATGTAGTATGTATTAGTGTATAAACAGTAAGTGTACTCTGTGTTGTGTTTATAGAATGTGTCAGCTTTATAGTTAGTCTGTATATAGGGTAAGTGTATATAGTGTATGAATAAGGTGTAGTGTAATAGTGTGTATATAGGATAACTGTAGTGTATATAGTGTATGTGTGTAGGATAAGTGAAATCTATATAGTGTCTGTATATAGAGTATGTGTAGTGTATATAGTGTATGTATATGGTAACTTTAATATATGTAGTGTATATATAGGGTAAGTAATGTCTATAAAGTTTCTATATATGGTAAATGTAGTCTCTACAGTATGTACATAGGGAAAGTGCAGTCTACATAGTGTGTGTATATAAGGTAAGTGTAGTCTACATAGTGTGTGCATATAAGGTAAGTGTAGTCTACATAGTGTGTGTGTATATAAGGTAAGTGCAGTCTACATAGTGTGTGCATATAAGGTAAGTGTAGTCTACATAGTGTGTGCATATAAGGTAAGTGTAGTCTACATGGTGTGTGTATATAAGGTAAGTGCAGTCTACATAGTGTGTGTGTATATAAGGTAAGTGCAGTCTACATAGTGTGTGTGTATATAAGGTAAGTGCAGTCTACATAGTGTGTGCATATAAGGTAAGTGTAGTCTACATAGTGTGTGCATATAAGGTAAGTGTAGTCTACATGGTGTGTGTATATAAGGTAAGTGCAGTCTACATAGTGTGTGTATATAAGGTAAGTGTAGTCTACATAGTGTGTGCATATAAGGTAAGTGTAGTCTACATAGTGTGTGTATATAAGGTAAGTGTAGTCTACATAGTGTGTGTATATAAGGTAAGTGTAGTCTACATAGTGTGTGTACATAAGGTAAGTGTAGTCTACATAGTGTGTGTACATAAGGTAAGTGTAGTCTACATAGTGTGTATATAAGGTAAGTGTAGTCTACATAGTGTACATCAGAGTAAAATCACAGTAAAAATCACATAAAAGGCATATAAAATGAATATCTCTGATATAGAGAAATCTCAAATGCTGGGCACAGCAGGCTGCATCCGTGTCCCCCCCAGTTGGGTAAGGTTATTAGATCGCAGGCGTCTGTGACAAAGCAAATTGGTGTATTTGAAATATATTCAGTGGTATTTATGCATAAAAAGAAAGCTATGTATAGATGGATTCAGTAGCATATATCCCACATAGTCCTAAATTTATCACCGTATAGGATAAGGGATAGAGAATAGTCAGATATGGTCTATATTTTGACCATGAATGGATTGTCCAGCATCAATAGCAATCTCAGATTCACAAGCACTTGTCCAGCACGTCTGTAATCACAGTGCCTGTGCCGCTTCTCATGCAAAGAATCGGTATAGTTCCACTGAACTTGATGTTACTCACTGTGTCTCCGTGTAGGCTCACTTGGTTAGGTCTGCGGAGGGATTTCTGCCGTGGCGTCCCACGCTTTAGCCTTTCTCCGCTGTATTTGTGTCGGGTCCAGTTTGTAATGGGATCCCGTCTCTACTCTCGTGAGAGACCTGTGTTAGACCTGTGTTAGCTGTTTCAGCTGTTTCGCTTCGGTGAGTCTTACAACACTTACTGGTCTTCTATAAGTGGATATATTCTCTCCTCTCCGTCCTTTTAGTACATGGCCATGTCCCGCTGAGATGATTCTTTCACAGGTAATACGCCCAGACGCGTTTCGAGATATCTTATCTCTTCCTCAGTGTCATACCCACTGAGGAAGAGATAAGATATCTCGAAACGCGTCTGGGCGTATTACCTGTGAAAGAATCATCTCAGCGGGACATGGCCATGTACTAAAAGGACGGAGAGAATATATCCACTTATAGAAGACCAGTAAGTGTTGTAAGACTCACCGAAGCGAAACAGCTGAAACAGCTAACACAGGTCTCTCACGAGAGTAGAGACGGGATCCCATTACAAACTGGACCCGACACAAATACAGCGGAGAAAGGCTAAAGCGTGGAACGCCACGGCAGAAATCCCTCCGCAGACCTAACCAAGTGAGCCTACACGGAGACACAGTGAGTAACATCAAGTTCAGTGGAACTATACCGATTCTTTGCATGAGAAGCGGCACAGGCACTGTGATTACAGACGTGCTGGACAAGTGCTTGTGAATCTGAGATTGCTATTGATGCTGGACAATCCATTCATGGTCAAAATATAGACCATATCTGACTATTCTCTATCCCTTATCCTATACGGTGATAAATTTAGGACTATGTGGGATATATGCTACTGAATCCATCTATACATAGCTTTATTTTTTATGCATAAATACCACTGAATATATTTCAAATACACCAATTTGCTTTGTCACAGACGCCTGCGATCTAATAACCTTACCCAACTGGGGGGGACACGGATGCAGCCTGCTGTGCCCAGCATTTGAGATTTCTCTATATCAGAGATATTCATTTGGTATATACATATGTTTTATATGCCTTTTATGTGATTTTTACTGTGATTTTACTCTGATGTACACAGAATATAGCTTATTGAGCGTTTATTGTTTAATAAATAATTTTAATTTATTTCCACGTACAATCCGATTGTTTCGAGTGCCGGTTCTATCCAATCCATTTATATCCATTAGAACCAAGGGGTGTTTTTTGAACCTGCGCACCTGTCGTGGCAAATCAAAGTGAGCCACCTGCTTAAATATCTTTTGTATAGTCTACATAGTGTGTGCATATAAGGTAAGTGTAGTCTACATAGTGTGTGTATATAAGGTAAGTGTAGTCTACATAGCGTGTGTATATAAGCTAAGTGTAGTCTACATAGTGTGTGCATATAAGGTAAGTGTAGTCTACATAGTGTGTATGCAGGATAAGTGAATCTTTATAGTGTTTGTGCATAGGGTAAGTGCAGTGTATATATTGTATTATACAGTAAGTGCAACAATATTAGTGTATATAGGATTGGTGTAATCTATAATGTGTATACTGGATAAGGCTAGTGTATATAGTGTATGTATAGGGTATGTGTAGTTAATATAGTGGGTACACAGGGTAAGTGTAGTGAATAGAGTGCATTTGTAATGTAAGTGTAGTCTACACACTGTACATAGGATAGGTGTAATCTATACAGTGTGCTTATAGGATAAGCGTAATATATTTAATGTCTGCATATAAGGTAAGTGTAGTATATACAGTAGCAAGAAAAAGTATGTGAACCCTTTGGAATGATATGTATTTCTGCACAAATTGGTCATAAAATGTGATTTGATCTCCATCTAAGTGACAACAATAGACAATCACAGTCTGCTTAATCTAATAACACACAAATAATTAAGGCTACTTTCACACTTGCGTTTGATCGGATCCGTTCTGAACGGATCCGATCATATTAATGCAGACGGAGGCTCCGTTCAGTACGGATCCGTCTGCATTAATAACTTAGAAAAATTTCTAAGTGCGAAAGTAGCCTGAGCGGATCCGTTCAGACTTTCAATGTAAAGTCAATGGGGGACGGATCCGCTTGAAGATTGAGCCATATGGTGTCATCTTCAAGCGGATCCGTTCCCATTGACTTACATTGTAAGTCTGGACGGATCCGCACGGCCAGGCGGACAGCTGAACGCTGCAAGCAGCGTTCAGCTGGCCGCCTAGCCGTGCGGAGGCGAGCGGAGGCTGAACGCCGCCAGACTGATGCAGTCTGAGCGGATCCGCATCCATTCAGACTGCATCAGGGCTGGACGGAAGCGTTCTGCTCCGCTCGTGAGCTCCTTCAAACGGAGCTCACGAGCGGACAGCAGAACGCTAGTGTGAAAGTAGCCTAAGGCCTCTTTCACACGGGCGTCATGTTTTTTGCCCGGATAACAGGCGGGTGCGTTGCGGGAAAATGCGCGATTTTTCCGCGCGAGTGCAAAACATTGTCATGCGTTTTGCACTCGCGTGATAAAAATCGCGCATGTTTGGTACCCAGACCCGAACTTCTTCACAGAAGTTCGGGCTTGGGATTGATGTTCTGAAGATTGTATTATTTTCCCTTATAACATGGTTATAAGGGAAAATAATAGCATTCTGAATACAGAATGCTTAGTATAATAGTGCTGGAAGGGTTAAAAATAATAAAAAAGTTAACTCACCTTCTCCTCTTGTTCGGGTAGATGCCGGTCTGTTCTTTAGCTGTGGGCTGAATGACCTGAGGTGATGTCAGATCACATGCTCCAATCACATGGTCCATCACCATGGTGATGGAGCATGTGATCTGACATCACCACAGGTCCTTCAGCCCACAGCTAAAGAACAGACCGGCGTCTACGCGAACAAGAGGAGAAGGTGAGTTAACTTTTTTATTATTTTTAACCCTTCCAGCACTATTATACTAAGCATTCTGTATTCAGAATGCTATTATTTTCCCTTATAACCATGTTATAAGGGAAAATAATACAGTGAATAGACTGTCACCTAGAACCCATGCGTGAAAATCGCACCGCATCCGCACTTGCTTGCGGATGCATGCATCTTTTTAAAGGAATATATAATAAATGCTATATTTTAATTAGACCACAAACGGGAATCCATGAGCCGCAAGGCTATTTGAACCGTATATATAGGATAACTGCAGTCTTTAAGTTTTATATATAAGTGTAATCTTTATAGTTAGTCTGTATATTGGGTATGTGTAGAGTATATAGTGTATGTGTAGTATATATAGTGTTTTTATAGGGTAAGTGTTGTGTAATTTATACAGTGCCTGTATATTGGCTAAGTGTAATATATATATTGTATGTATATGGTATGTGTAGTCTATATAGTGTGTACATACGGTAAGTGTAGTGCATATAGTGTACATATATGATAGTTATTCTACATAGTGTCTGTATATACGGTAAGTGTAGTGTATATATGTTATATATGTAGGGTGAGTGTAATGTATATATTGTATGTATAGAATACGTGTAATTTATATAGTTTCTGTATATTGGGTAAGTTTAGTGTATATAGTGTATGCATATGATATGTCTCATAAATGCAGTGTGTATATACGGAAAGTGTAGTGAATTTAGTGTGTATATATAGGATAAATAATCTATATATTTCCTGTATATAGGGTAAGTGTAGTATATATAGTGTATGTATAGTGTATATAGTGTGTGTTTGGGGTAAGTGTAGTGTATATAGTGAATGTGTAAGGTAAGTGTAGTCTACATAGTGTGTACATAGGATAGGTATAATCTATATAGTGTGCTTATAGGATAAGTGTAAACTATTTAATGTCTGTATATAAGGTAAGTGTAGTATATATATGGTGTTTATATAGGATAAACAATTTACATAGTGTCTGCATATAGGATAAACATAGTGTATATAGTTTATGTATAGGGTAAGTGTACTGTAAATATGACCAGTCATGTGGGTGGGAGGAGCCAGGCTGTTGGCTGGTAGCACCTTTATGATCCTCATCCTGATTTTGGCTTGAACATATGAGGTTAGCACCCTCGGACTTAGAATTCCGGGTACTTAGGGGTTAATGCCGGGGTGTGTATGGCCTCATTCACACATTGCAGATTTAGTCAAATCTGCAAACAAGATGTACAGCATAGCTGTGTGTGTGTCTGACTACCCAGAGCAGCTAGCTGTGTGTGGGGTGCATGTAGCAGGGCTGAGGGTGCTTCATGTGTATAATGCAGCAAAGTTAGGTGTATAGTGTGAATCCAGCACATTAGTGTGTGTGGTGTTTGTAGCAGAGCTGAATGAGACAGAGGAATGTATAATGTGCACAGCGGAGTTGTGTATGTAAAATGTGCAACACAGTGATATATAATGTGCCACCCAGAGCTGTGTGTGTATGCTGTGTGTGTGTGTGTGTAGCAGAGCTGTGTATGTAAAATGTGCAACACAGTGATATACAATGTGCCACCCAGAGCTCTGTGTGTGTGCATGTAGCAGAGTTGTGTATGTAAAATGTGCAAAAACCCTGATGCTCTCCAAAAGAGCAAGCAATACAAAACATTGTAGTTTGATACCTTTTGCCCCTTAAAGACCGGGCCCATTTTCATTTTTACATTAGCCATAACCTTTTTATTTTTCCATTTAAATAGTCATATGAGGGCTTATTTTGTGTGGGACAAGATGCATTTTTTAAATGCCGCCACTTAATTTACCATGTCTTGTATCAGAAAGAAGTAAAAAAAAATAATATTTGTGGGTCCCTATATTTTCCAAATATAGTGGAAAATATAGGGACAAGAATGGACTAAATAAGTGCATGGTCATAAATAACAACTGCCAGAGTAGGAGAAAGGAGCACAAATAGGTCAGGTGTAAAGTCCTGCAGACAAGGTTCGTATCTGGTGGGGAGGAAGAGGTAAAAGTGAGATATGGCCGGGGGCAAACTGGGAACTTAAAGTGGCCCTGGAAACAAAATGGCCCTGGAAAAAACATAGCGGGGTCAGCAATAACATAGCACAAAATACCATCCCACAGTACAGCAAAATATATTACCCCAAAACCTGTCCCTCTGTGAGGGCCATTAATAGCTGCCAGTTTCTGTTCTTCTCCTCCAGTTCTCTCTGATTAAGATATGGAGCAGGAGGCTTAAAGGGAACCTGTCACCTGGATTTTGTGAATAGAGCTGAGGACATGGGCTGCTAGATCGCTGCTAGCACATCTGCAATATCCAGTCCCCATAGCTCTGTGCTTTTATTGTGTAAAACCCCCCGATTTTATAGATATGGAAATTAACCTTAGATGAGTCCTGTCTCCTCCATGCTTGAGAGATGAGTCCAGCTTTCCCTGACTCTGAGCCCAGCCACGCCCTCTGTGAAGGAGCCCAGCACCGCCCCGCATCCTCAGAATCTCCTCCTTGCTCCCTGACGTCACAAAGCTAGAGCGCTGTAATCTCGCGATGCGCGAGCTAGCGCATGCGCAGTATCAGCATAGTGTTCCTTCCCGGTGCTGGCATCAGCCTCAGGTAACGAACTGCGCATGCGCTAGCATGCACATTGCGAGATTACGGCACTCTAGCTTTGTGACATCGGGGAGCAAGGAGGAGATTCGGAGGATGCGGGGCGGTGCTGGGCTCCTTTACGCTGGACGCATCTCAGGGACAGGACTCATCTAAGGTGAATTTACATATATATAAAATAGTTTTTTTGACACAATAAAAGCACACAGAGCTTTGGGGACTGGATATTGCGGATGTGCTAGCGGCCATATAGCAGTCCATGTCCTCAGCTCTATACACAAAATCCAGATGACAGATTCCCTTTAAGAGGTGAGATGTGGGCCACAGCAGTTGACAGGAGGCCATGTACATGAGTACCTGATTCTCAAAGAGTTAATTACCGCTAAGAGCTCATTATGTACCCTGCCAGCGGCAGAATAGAGGGCTTGTGGGGTCCCCTGGGCATCGGCCCATGGGGAAATTTCCCTGTAAGGTCTATGGCCAATCTGCACCTGGATATGGCTTACCAAAAGGCTAGGGAGCGATACCATGTGTTTTCTTTGGTGGTGGCGTGAGGCGAATTTAAATGCCTGTGTATGGGTTGTAATGGCGACCTGAAGTGATGTAGCGGAGGTGATGTGGCGGGGAAACGTCACCATCAGGACAACATAACCATGGCTGCCCCCTTAGGTGGCAAGGTGATAGGTCTGAAGAGGGTGAGAATGGAATTGTGCCCATGTGAATGAACCCACCAGAGCTATTGCCTGTCACACTGATCAGACCTTCATCTTCTTGAAGTCTTTGATCTGATTTTATGAACCTTCTCTGTTGGAAAAAAAACACCTCTGACAAACATGAGACTCTTGACTTCTTCCAATTTATTCTCCAGCCTAATCTTGTCACCAGTTGGCATGTCTGGGAAAGGTGACGTTCAAGGTCCTTCTTTGATATTTGCTTTTGTTAGCATATCGTCTAGTCAGAATATTACATTTTCTGAACTATTCTACCATCTCCAACATGATTTTTGTGAATAATCTGGGCGCTGTTGTAATCTCAAAGGGCTGAGCTTGAAACGAAGTGTTTTAGATCCCCCTCCATAAAAATTGTGATTCTTAGGCCTTCTTCACACTGGCGTGTGCGGCCCGTTGCCGTATTGCGGCCCGCAGAATGCGGGCCGCAATACAGGGGCGCCATTCTGTGGGCATTCCGAATCACGGATGCGGACCCATTCACTTGAATGGGTCCACAAATCCGGAGATGCGGAATGGTGCGGAACGAAACCCTACGGAAGCACTACAGAGTGGTTCCGTGGGGTTTTGTCCTGACCATGGGCTGCACACGCCAGTGTTAAAGAGGCCTTAAAGGGGTTTTCCGAGAGTTTATAACTGATGACCTATCCTCTGGGTAGGTCATCAGTATCTGAGCAGTGGGGGTCTGACACCCGAGACCCCCGCCATTCAGCTATTTAAGAAAGGCAGCGGCGCACAGCTTTTCCTAGGCCAGTGACGACATGTTCATCAGTCACGTGGCCTAGGAGCAACTCACTCCCACAGAAATGAAAAGGGCTGAGCTGGTAATTAAACCAAATAAAAACCATACAAGTTTAGTATCGTATTGAGCTGCAGAATAAAGACGTCATTTTTAGTAAATGCTGTGATGTCAAAACCTCAAAAACCTTGGCAGAATTGTGTGTCTGTGTGTTTTTTTTTTTTTAACCCACAAATATTATTTTTTTTTACTTCTTTCTGATACAAGACATGGTAAATTAAGTGGCGGCATTTAAAAAATGCATCTTGTCCCACACAAAATAAGCCCTCATATGACTATTTAAATGGAAAAATAAAAAGGTTATGGCTAATGTAAAAATGAAAATGGGCCCGGTCTTTAAGGGGCAAAAGGTATCAAACTACAATGTTTTGTATTGCTTGCTCTTTTGGAGAGCATCAGGGTTAAAAAAAAAAAACACACAGACACACAATTCTGCCAAGGTTTTTGAGGTTTTGACATCACAGCATTTACTAAAAATGACGTCTTTATTCTGCAGCTCAATACGATACTAAACTTGTATGGTTTTTATTTGGTTTAATTACCAGCTCAGCCCTTTTCATTTCTGTGGGAGTGAGTTGCTCCTAGGCCACGTGACTGATGAACATGTCGTCACTGGCCTAGGAAAAGCTGTGCGCCGCTGCCTTTCTTAAATAGCTGAATGGCGGGGGTCTCGGGTGTCAGACCCCCACTGCTCAGATACTGATGACCTACCCAGAGGATAGGTCATCAGTTATAAACTCTCGGAAAACCCCTTTAAGGCCTCTTTAACACTGGCGTGTGCGGCCCATGGTCAGGACAAAACCCCACGGAACCACTCTGTAGTGCTTCCGTAGGGTTTCGTTCCGCACCATTCCGCATCTCCGGATTTGTGGACCCATTCAAGTGAATGGGTCCGCATCCGTGATTCGGAATGCCCACAGAATGGCGCCCCTGTATTGCGGCCCGCATTCTGCGGGCCGCAATACGGCAACGGGCCGCACACGCCAGTGTGAAGAAGGCCTAAGAATCACAATTTTTATGGAGGGGGTTCTAAAACACTTCGTTTCAAGCTCAGCCCTTTGAGATTACAACAGCGCCCAGATTATTCACAAAAATCATGTTGGAGATGGTAGAATAGTTCAGAAAATGTAATATTCTGACTAGACGATATGCTAACAAAAGCAAATATCAAAGAAGGACCTTGAACGTCACCTTTCCCAGACATGCCAACTGGTGACAAGATTAGGCTGGAGAATAAATTGGAAGAAGTCAAGAGTCTCATGTTTGTCAGAGGTGTTTTTTTTCCAACAGAGAAGGTTCATAAAATCAGATCAAAGACTTCAAGAAGATGAAGGTCTGATCAGTGTGACAGGCAATAGCTCTGGTGGGTTCATTCACATGGGCACAATTCCATTCTCACCCTCTTCAGACCTATCACCTTGCCACCTAAGGGGGCAGCCATGGTTATGTTGTCCTGATGGTGACGTTTCCCCGCCACATCACCTCCGCTACATCACTTCAGGTCGCCATTACAACCCATACACAGGCATTTAAATTCGCCTCACGCCACCACCAAAGAAAACACATGGTATCGCTCCCTAGCCTTTTGGTAAGCCATATCCAGGTGCAGATTGGCCATAGACCTTACAGGGAAATTTCCCCATGGGCCGATGCCCAGGGGACCCCACAAGCCCTCTATTCTGCCGCTGGCAGGGTACATAATGAGCTCTTAGCGGTAATTAACTCTTTGAGAATCAGGTACTCATGTACATGGCCTCCTGTCAACTGCTGTGGCCCACATCTCACCTCTTAAAGGGAATCTGTCATCTGGATTTTGTGTATAGAGCTGAGGACATGGACTGCTATATGGCCGCTAGCACATCCGCAATATCCAGTCCCCAAAGCTCTGTGTGCTTTTATTGTGTCAAAAAAACTATTTTATATATATGTAAATTCACCTTAGATGAGTCCTGTCCCTGAGATGCGTCCAGCGTAAAGGAGCCCAGCACCGCCCCGCATCCTCCGAATCTCCTCCTTGCTCCCCGATGTCACAAAGCTAGAGTGCCGTAATCTCGCAATGTGCATGCTAGCGCATGCGCAGTTCGTTACCTGAGGCTGATGCCAGCACCGGGAAGGAACACTATGCTGATACTGCGCATGCGCTAGCTCGCGCATCGCGAGATTACAGCGCTCTAGCTTTGTGACGTCAGGGAGCAAGGAGGAGATTCTGAGGATGCGGGGCGGTGCTGGGCTCCTTCACAGAGGGCGTGGCTGGGCTCAGAGTCAGGGAAAGCTGGACTCATCTCTCAAGCATGGAGGAGACAGGACTCATCTAAGGTTAATTTCCATATCTATAAAATCGGGGGGTTTTACACAATAAAAGCACAGAGCTATGGGGACTGGATATTGCAGATGTGCTAGCAGCGATCTAGCAGCCCATGTCCTCAGCTCTATTCACAAAATCCAGGTGACAGGTTCCCTTTAAGCCTCCTGCTCCATATCTTAATCAGAGAGAACTGGAGGAGAAGAACAGAAACTGGCAGCTATTAATGGCCCTCACAGAGGGACAGGTTTTGGGGTAATATATTTTGCTGTACTGTGGGATGGTATTTTGTGCTATGTTATTGCTGACCCCGCTATGTTTTTTCCAGGGCCATTTTGTTTCCAGGGCCACTTTAAGTTCCCAGTTTGCCCCCGGCCATATCTCACTTTTACCTCTTCCTCCCCACCAGATACGAACCTTGTCTGCAGGACTTTACACCTGACCTATTTGTGCTCCTTTCTCCTACTCTGGCAGTTGTTATTTATGACCATGCACTTATTTAGTCCATTCTTGTCCCTATATTTTCCACTATATTTGTATGATGTCACTTATGTTGGTCGCACCTCCTAACTCCTGTCACCATTTCTATACAATTTTTGCGATATATTATTTTTTCAATATTTTCTATGTATATTGGATCTTTTTAGATTTATTTTGCACCATGGGCCTCATTGTTTTGTTTTTCCTTCCCTTCCCTCCTTGTCTTTACATAGCACTTATGTTTTTTCCTTTATTCCCTAGTAGCACAGAAGATTAATGTATGTGAGGACCAAAACGTCTGAAATATCAAGCCGCCATTTCCTGTATATTCTATCCGTTTCTTTGAATTCTATGGAAATTTTATGTATCCATTGACTGTTTGAATAAAAACAATTTTTCCATTTTTGCTTCAAAATCAGAGACTGTAGTGTGCTGTGGGCACAGGTAGACAAGTTAATGATATGCAAATGATAAAAAACTTAATTTTCAAAACATCTCGATTTATTAAGTAATGAGTAATCAGCACTCTGCACAGAAATACACGCACTTACACCCTTGGCATGCTATATCAATGAGGTTAATCATGGTTGTCTGAGGAATGTTCTGCCACGCTGAATGCACTTAGGCATGCAAATCATCAATATCTGCTGCTGGCAGCTCCCTTTGCAATTGCTGATCAATCACGTCCCAGATATGCTCAATGGGAGAGAAGTATGCTGCAGGCTATGATAGCACATTTAAGCCATGCAGGCTGCTAACAGTAGCACGAACAACATGTGGCCAGGAGTTATCTTGTTGAAAAACAATTCATGGGACACTTTGGACAAATAGCGGTACCACCAGTTCCACAACCAAATCAATATAATGCTAAAATGAAGATTAGAGGGGTCCACCTACTGTACATTATACCACCCTACACCATAATCCCGGGAGTAGGACTGGTGTTATGTTCCCTTGTGAAGGCCTCTTTCCAGTGTTGCCCACGTGTTTTCCAGACACAATCGTCCGAGATAAAAACGGCACTCATCGGTGAATACGACAGACCTCCACTCCAGGCTCCAAAGTCTTCTGTGCATCAGCTTTTAAGAGCACCTGCATGAGGTGAATGGAACACCTGTAGCTGGACATTAGTCCAATTTTTTATCCTGACATCTGCCGTCAGGGGACAGTTGGGACACCACAATCTAGATTAAATGGTTGGCCAAGCCCACTGTATGGCAACCCTTACATTGGGATTTGGCTATATACATAACTATGTACATAGCATGAAAAATTTAGACACCCCACAATTACTGTTAAGCAAGTTGAAGATGAAATGATCTCCAAAAGGTATAAAGTTAAAGATGACACACTCCTTTTGTATTTTAAGTAAAAACTGTTTTTACATTTTCAAAATAACAAAAAAGGAAAATGGCCCAAAGCAAAAGTTTGAGCACCCTGCATGATTAGTACTTAGTAGCACCCCCTTTGACAAGTATCACAGTATAACACCTTTTGTAGCCAGCCTTTCAATTCTTGTTTGAGGAATTTTCATCCATTCTTCCTTGCAAAAGTCTTCCAGTTCGGTGAGATTCCATGCACATTTTTTAGGTCTATCCACAGATTTTCAATAATGTTCCAATCAGGGGACTTTGAGGGCCATGGTAAAACCTTCAGCTTGTGCCTTTTGATGTAGTTTCAGGTTGCCATTTCCTCAGTTTGAAATGTAAAAAACGAAACATCATCAGAGCAGGGAGAGAAGCTAACATCACAGGTCATGTGACCCTCAGTGATATCTGAGAAACCAGCAACTGGAGATAAAGTAAGTCAATTGTAAAGTCCTTTCATTTGACTAGTTAGAAACATACAAAGAACAAAAAAAATAACTCATACAACCCCTTTAAGGCACATAACTGAGCCGAAAGGAGCTTACGAACCCCATAGACTATAATGGATCCGTTAGGTTTCTGCTCAGAGGAAGATTTTGGAAGCGGAGACAAAAGTTGTGCATGCAGGACTTATAGTCTATGGGGTCCGTAGGCTCCGTTCGGATCAGTTATGTGACTAATTCGTCCTTTCCATTCTCTTGCTCCTATAACGGAGCAGGAGAACAGAAAGGCTGAACACTGATGTGAACCTAAAATTTCACAGACAGCTGCTCACAGGATTGTTAGAAAGGGAAATCAGAACCCCTGCTTGACTGCAAAAGACCTTCAGGAAAATTTAGCAGAATCTGGAGTCGTGGTACATTGTTCCACTGTTCAGTAACACCAGTACAAATATTACCTTCATAGAAGAGTCATCAGAAGAAAACCTCTCCTGCATCCTCACCACAAAGTTCAGCACCAGAAGTTTGCAAAAGAACATCCAAACAAACCTGATGCATTTTGGAAACAAGTTCTATGGGCTGATGAGGTTAAAATATAATTATTTGGCCACAATGAGCGAAGGTATGTTTGGAGAAAAAAAGGGCACAGAACACCTCATGAAAAGAACACCTCTCTAACCATTAAGCATGTGGGTAGATCAATTATGCTTTGTGGTTGTGTTGCAGCTAATGGCATGGGGAACATTTCCCAGGTAGAGAGAAGAATGAATTCAATGAAATTCCAGCAAATTCTGGAGGATAACGTAACGTCAACTGTAAAAGAGCTTAAGTTGAAAAGAGGATGGCTTCTACTAATGGATAATGATTCTAAACGCATCTCAAAATCCACAATAGACTACCTCAAAAAGCGATAGCTGAAGATTTTACCAGGGCCCTCAAGTCCCCTGATCTGAACATCATTTATAATCTGTGGATATACCTCAAAAGAGCAGTGCATGCAAGACAACTCAGGAATTTCACAGAACTGGAAAATTTCTACAAGGATGAATAGATGAAAATCCCTGAAAAAAAAGAAAGACTTTTCACTTGTTACACAAAGTAGGTACTAGCCATGCAGGGTGCCCCGTCCGAACTTTTGCTTTGGGCCCTTTTCCTTTTTTGTTATTTTGATAATAAAATGTGTTTTTGCTAAAATACAAAAGAAATGTATCATCTTAAACGTTATGCTTTTTGGAGATTATTTCATCTTCAACTTGCTTAACTGTTCACAGTAACAGCAATTTTGACCAGGGGTGCCCAAACTTTTGCATGTCACTGTAGATCAAAAGATATAGGTGGCAATTTATCATAGACCAGATATCCTCCATACTGCTGGAGAATGCACCTAATTTATGACAAGTGTAGTACCCCAGACCTAGGGAGAGGGGGTACTACAAATTGTATATTGTTATGTTATGCAATTTACTGTGTGTTCCTGGCCGTTACTACCAACAAGGAAATAATAGCAAAGGTCAGCAGGGACAGGGTTAACCACCCTGATCCTCTGCTTCCTGCCATGAGGGGGAGTTCCTGAGAGGACAGAAAACAACTTGAAATTCTTCTGTTACCTAATCTTCACAAGGGAACCATTCCATATTGTCCACTAACCTTGATAGTCCAGACAGCAGAGTGACCTGCTACACCTGCATCTACAGACACTGCTGTAAGGTGAACGAATACAGCCAAGCCACCTGTGATGAATACCACCCCTTGTGTCCGCTGACGTCAACCACGTCGAGCTCACGAGACCTGGTATGATCACAGGGTTTACCAAAAACGTGAAGTTACGCCCTCCAGAGGAGCACGTAAGGTCAGGCTGGTATAGTTTACACACACACCTCCTGTCCACGTGGACACAGAGAGGCAACAAGCTGAGAGAGCCTTTTCACTGCCGCAGTGAAAACAGCACACACTCAGCCCGGGTAACTGCCACCAGTTTCTCGTTTGATATAAGCCCGGTCCGCTAACGGGATTATATAGGGTCAGAAACCAACCCGCGGTAGCTTATAACTAGGCCAAAACACGGACGTGGGGATTCGTGATCGAGATACAAGATAGCACAAGATTAAATTATAGATTTAATCGCTGTAAGAGCACACTAGATGTGACACAATATACACAGACAATATATACAGTGGTCTGAGATTACAGCTACAGATTATATGGGTACAATAGGATTAAGCAGTGTGAAAGTAAGTTACCGAGTATGATGAAAGTTCCTTGCGATGTCCTGAGCTGGAGGCCACACGAGGGGCTGTGATCTCCTGCTATTTCCTGGGTCCCTCTAAACACATGTGTAGGATGTGACCCCTCTTCAGAGATAAGACGCCGCCTACTTGCTGGCACCAGGCTTTTAACCTGTAGCTGGCCCATCCCCTCCCTGCCTCAGGGAGGGGTCAACTCCCCCTCTTCTGGGCTGACGGTGAATGACCCACAAAACCCTTTAGGGGTCATAGCTCCAGACCAGAGGGACACAGGGAGATGGTTCTGGGACTAATGGACCTGCCTGGGTTCCGGCTACAAGTAGAGCCCAAACCTGGTACCGGTAGGTGGCTTCTATGGGGAGATATGGGTATCTCCCTACCCCGACTGGGTACGAGTAAACAAAGACCATGGGACCGTACCTCGTGGCCACCGGGACACAAATATGTATCCGGTTTGCGCCTGCGATGGCCAGGTGATTCATAATTCCTTATGAGAGGTAGGTGCCAATATGTCTAGGAAATCTCATTGATCCAGGCAAAAGCAGATACCCACAGCAGGGTTTTTTCCTGCAGATTCAGGTGGCTCCCAACTGCTGCACAGAGGTGTGAACTTCTCCTTGAAGCTTGGACCCCCTGAGGGGTGTCTTCCTGGCCAACTGACACTCAGTTGGCTGGGGGGGGGGGTGGAAACTTATTTGGCATATACACTGAATAATGCCACGGGGTGCATAAAATTACAATCAGGGCTGGGGGGCTTTGAAGCAGGGAAATCCCTACCTCTGCTGTCTGTCAGCAAATGGGGGGTGTGAGGACATGGCTGACAGTAAATATTAATCCATATTCCTCACACCTCCCCCTTTTAGAGGGCGCCAGGGGGCAGCACATTCCTGTGTTCCCCCGTGCGCCCATCCGCGCCCTCCCTGGTGGTTAATGGCAAAGTGGTACGGCCAGAGAGCCAGGCTCCTGCGTACCAACCTACCATTCGTTCCTGACCCAGGTGGTCACCTGGATTGAGCCTGACCCTGAGGCCACAATGGCTGGCATCAGACGGTACCATAAACGGCCGCGTGCAGTCGGCTGCCTGTAGTACCGGGAAGCTAGAAAGGGCATGCTCCAGCGCCTGGAAGGCCGTCTCGCAGTCGTTGGTCAAATCGACTGCGGAGAGCAGCTTCTTCCTGGTGCGGTCCGTCAGGGGCCTCGCCAGGCTACTATAGTGGGGTGCGAACTCCCTATAGTACCCGGCGGAGCCCAGGAAGGATATTGCCTGGTGCTTGTCCCGGAGGGTGATCCAGGATGAGCTGGCATCCCCTCTCCCAGGTTCCGGTTCCGAGGCTTCCCTGCCTGCCCGGGGCCCCTCGCTTATGCCCAGCTGGCACTTTCCTGGCGTAAGGGTCAGCCTGCCTGGCAGATCTGCCCGAGCATCTGCGCCAGATGCTCTCGGGGATCCTCCCATGTAGGACCGAAGACGGCAATGACCTCCAGGTACGCAGCCGCGTACCCTTCAAGTCCCTTAAGCAGCTTGACCATCCGCTTAGAAGTGGCAGGGGCATACTCCATGCCCAAGGGCATCTTGGTGGACGCAGTCCTTCCATGCGTGTTTGCTAACATTTCCCGGAAGGGGTGGCATTCTGGGAGGGCACTTGCCTCCCGTGCCTTCTGCCTTCCCCGGGCGTGGTCCAGGGTGACCAGGTACATCCTGGCATTGAGCTGCTGGTGCGCGAGGTACGGTCCCTCCCAGGCCGCCTGAAGCTTAGTCTGAGGTACCGAAACCAGTATTCATGCTTGCGGACCCACGTGATGGGTCCTCTCACAAGCTAACTGGTCGTACCCCTGCTTCTGGACAGTCTGGGCCTGCCCCATACTGTCGTGCACCAACCGCGACAAGGCCGGCGCTTTTTCCTGGAAGCGCACGACACACTCGATGACCGATGCCCCAGGGGTGGCTAGGTCTCCACTCCAAGCCTCTTTCTTAGCGGCCCCTGGGTATCTGGTTACCGGAGTCTCATGTACGGATAGGATACCACAAATGGTCGGTCCCTAGGCCACGCCCCTGGTGAGCCCTGTGGGACCGTTTCCTGGCACAACCGACCTTGGTCCCAGACCGCCCTCTGGAGGTCTGGATCCAAGGGAGGCCGTGCCATATGCTCTGTGAGAGCTTTCAAGCTGGCGCTAGCCCCTAACGCCCCCTGAAACCCCTGGTGGGACGTGGTCAGAATGGATGAGACTGCCACGTCCCCTGTCAGTTCTACTAACTGCTGGTCCCTAGGCCACTCCTCCGGTGAGCCCTGCTGGACCGTGACCCGGCACAGCCTTCCTTGGTCCCAGACCACCTGCTTGAGGTCTGAGTCCGAGGGAGGCAGCGCCGCTTGCTCCCTGAGAGCGTTCAGGCTGGCGTCAGCCACTAACGCCACCTGAAACCCCTGACTGGACGTGGTCAGAATAGATGAGACTGCCACGTCCTCTGTCAGGTCCCTGGGACCTGTCTCTGGGCCTCCATCTGACTTGGCAGCCACTTGGTCGGAAGGGGGAAAGCCATCAGACCCCTGAGGGGCCCCTAGGGCCCCAGCACTCCCACTGCACGTGACAGCCGCTGCCACCGCTGGTAGTGCCTGCTTCCCCTCAACTCCCGACCAAGCCACCAGTCCAGACGGACTAACCTGGCCCTCTGACATCCCAGTGGTGGAGGAACACTGCACTGAGGCTTTACCTGGGAGCCCTACTTCTCCTGGGGCAGCCCTGACCTCATTTGCATCCTCCTCCCCCGCAGCTGTCTGCCCCCTGCTTGTCCCCCCCGTCACCACACTGGAGGACAACAGGTCCCAGCATGCTTGCTGGCTACACCCTGGGGCTTCAGCCCAGCTGACAGGAATGACCCCCTCCCCACTGAGGGGAGAGGCACACATTACATCCCCCACATCCCCATCAACATGCATAATAGGTACATTCACAGTATTATCAGGGGGGGACATTGCATCACATTCTGGGGCGTCAGCGGCCACATACTTAGACACAAGCCGTCCCAGGTCCATCCCCAGCAAAACACTGGCAGGGATATTTGCGGATACCCCCACCTCCCTTACACCTCGGCCGGCGCCCCAGTCCAGATAGACCTTGGCGACGGGCAGCGCCGGTTCCACTCCTCCAATCCCGGAGACAGTGAGGGATCTCCCGGGCAGTAAATCATGGGGTGTCACCAGTTCAGGCCGTACCAGTGTCATTTCAGCGCCGGTGTCTCTAAGTCCCATGGCCACGGCCTGGCCCACGGTGACCGGTTGAACATTGTCAAAGGACCTCCCACCACCCCCACCCACACACAACACAGTGGACGGTTTCCGGGTTGATGACTGGGACGGATCCCTCAGGCGCTGGGGACACATGGCTTGGAAGTGTCCTGGCTGTTTACACAGGTGACAAAGTCGGGGTTCCCCCACCGACGTGGAAAGTGCAGCAGGGGCCGGGGCCCACTTGAGCCTAGGGGCAGGGGTAGCAGGTGCAGCGTGCGTCTTACTCCCTCTCCAGCCGACAGGTTTCCGGGCCTCTGAAGTCCTGTTGTTGGTGTATTCATCGGCCAGGGCTGCTGTTGCGGAGGCCCCCCTTTGGCTTCCGGTCACGGAGGTACTGCTGGAGATCCTCTGGGCAGTTCCACAAGAACTGTTCTGTGGCGATGAGCTCCTTCAGCTGCTGGACGGTGGAGAGCTCCAATCCTGTGGTCCATTGGTCGACCGCTCTCAGCACGGCCCAGCTCTGGGTAGAACCCCGGTGCAAATTCCTGAGCCTTTTCCGGTACGACTCAGGGGTTAAGTTATACTGCCTGACCAGAGCCTGTTTGATGTCCTCATAGCTCAGGATGGTCTCGCTGGGCAGGTACCCGAAGATTTCAAGGGCTTTTCCCCTGAGCCGTGGCGTGAGGAATCTGACCCACTGGTCCTCCGGCAGTTGGTATTGATGGCAGGCTGTCTCAAATGCCAACAAAAAGGTGTCCAGGTCCCCATCTTTGTCCAGTAGGGGAAAGTCCTCCGCCCGCAGTTTGGGAATCCGGACCTCTGGAGACTCACATTGGGCTGGGGATGGCTGCTGGAATTGAAGCTTCAGCTGGAGCATTTGTAGCTGGTGCTCACGCTCGGCCTGGGCTTGCTCGCGACGTTCTGCAGCCTCTGCTTGCTCGCGACGCTCTGCAGCCTCTGCTTGCTCGCGACGCTCTGCAGCCGCCAGTAGGAGCTCAGAGGCTGCATGGTCTCCAGCCTGGAGACGGTCCATGGCAGCTTGTAGGAGAGCAGCTTAGCCAGCTTGGCTGGGGGGATGGGCAGGTGGAGTGAGGCCCACCGCGGACCTCACTTCTGGCGACTGGCTCCTTGGGGAGCTTTGGCTGTGCTCCCCCTCGCCTTCCACCTCCTCTCCGCCCCCATTTAAAGCATCGGCCATCTCCTTCGATTTGCTCCTTGTGATACTGGCCATCATTGCAACAGGTGGTCACTGACACCACTGCAACCTGATGCACATACACCTTATTGTATCTGCACTCAGACTGTCTAGTGTTGAACTGATCTTAAGACTCCAGCAGCAAGAGCTACTGCTGGTCGTCTTTAGTGTCTGGAAGTATGGGTCACACACTAGTATCTCGATCCCACTTTGCTGCCACCAATATGTGATGAATACCACCCCTCGTGTCCGCTGACGTCAACCACGTCGAGCTCACGAGACCTGGTATGATCACAGGGTTTACCAAAAACGTGAAGTTACGCCCTCCAGAGGAGCACGTAAGGTCAGGCTGGTATAGTTTACACACACACCTCCTGTCCACGCGGACACAGAGAGGCAACAAGCTGAGAGAGCCTTTTCACTGCCGCAGTGAAAACAGCACACACTCAGCCCGGGTAACTGCCACCAGTTTCTCGTTTGATATAAGCCCGGTCCGCTAACGGGATTATATAGGGTCAGAAACCAACCCGCGGTAGCTTATAACTAGGCCAAAACACGGACGTGGGGATTCGTGATCGAGATACAAGATAGCACAAGATTAAATTATAGATTTAATCGCTGTAGGAGCACATTAGATGTGACACAATATACACAGACAATATATACAGTGGTCTGAGATTACAGATACAGATTATATGGGTACAATAGGATTAAGCAGTGTGAAAGTAAGTTACCGAGTATGATGAAAGTTCCTTGCGATGTCCTGAGCTGGAGGCCACACGAGGGGCTGTGATCTCCTGCTATTTCCTGGGTCCCTCTAAACACATGTGTAGGATGTGACCCCTCTTCAGAGAAAAGACGCCGCCTACTTGCTGGCACCAGGCTTTTAACCTGTAGCTGGCCCATCCCCTCCCTGCCTCAGGGGGGGGTCAACTCCCCCTCTTCTGGGCTGACGGTGAATGACCCACAAAACCCTTTAGGGGTCATAGCTCCAGACCAGAGGGACACAGGGAGATGGTTCTGGGACTAATGGACCTGCCTGGGTTCCGGCTACAAGTAGAGCCCAAACCTGGTACCGGTAGGTGGCTTCTATGGGGAGATATGGGTATCTCCCTACCCCGACTGGGTACGAGTAAACAAAGACCATGGGACCGTACCTCGTGGCCACCGGGACACAAATATGTATCCGGTTTGCGCCTGCGATAGCCAGGTGATTCATAATTCCTTATGAGAGGTAGGTGCCAATATGTCTAGGAAATCTCATTGATCCAGGCAAAAGCTGATACCCACAGCAGGGGGTTTTCCTGCAGATTCAGGTGGCTCCCAACTGCTGCACAGAGGTGTGAACTTCTCCTTGAAGCTTGGACCCCCTGAGGGGTGTCTTCCTGGCCAACTGACACTCAGTTGGCTGGGGGGGGGGGGGTGGAAACTTATTTGGCATATACACTGAATCATGCCACGAGGTGCATAAAATTACAATCAGGGCTGGGGGGCTTTGAAGCAGGGAAATCCCTACCTCTGCTGTCTGTCAGCAAATGGGGGGTGTGAGGACATGGCTGACAGTAAATATTAATCCATATTCCTCACACCACCCATCACCAAACAACTACTAGGCCGGTATCACCTAAATGCGGACTTACCACCAACCAACCTGCCTCCATATCCTTCTGGTTCTAGAGATAATTGCGCCAAAACCTGCTGCTCCTGTATTTCCAGTTCTACAAGGCACTTAAAAGGGAATTTGTTAAGCAGCACTTCATAGATCAGATGCATTCTTCTGCAGTCCGTGTGCCTAAACTGAAGTTTATCGCAGCTCTAAGCTGCAGTAGATTTCATTCTTCTTTTATGCCAGAAAACTGGCCAGAATAGGGTGGTGGAGAAATGCCACATGTACCTAGATTTAAGTGCAACACGGTTTTAAAAAGTCAGAAACAAGCTGTTTGCGACTGGGTTTTTTTACGCCAGAAAAATGGCATAGGGGAATGATAAATTTCCCCTATAGTCTATTAATTTCCTTTTACCCTGATACATGAAGGGTGACACTCAATTTTTGGCTTGTTTGCAGTTTTAAGCCCAATAATACCGCATTAGGAATGCAAACACATACAGATCCATTAAAGGGGTTGGCCACTATATAAGTACTTTCCACTATATAGTGGGAGTTATGGTAAAAAAGAGTTTCCTAATATACTTTATAAAAAAAAAAATCCGAATGGTAATGTTTTTATAATGAGCCCCCGCCCCCTCAGCCCCGCTCAGCGTGCAGCCAGTTTGTCCATGGCTGCACGCGACATGGAGGAGCTTTAGAGAACGCTCATCCATGGCTTTATTCTAACTGCACATGCACTGCTTTTTCTAATAAGAGTAGCGCATGCCCAGTCTGCCCCTGCCACTGGCGCGCTCCCTGCTCCGATTCTGTCTCTACAACCGGCTTATTATTCCTGTCAGAGTTCGGAGTGGGAAGAAAAGTAAGAGCGCGTCGGGGATCAGACAAACTCTTACTTTTCTTCCCACTCCGAACTCTGACAGAAATAATAAGCCGGTTGTAGAGACAGAGTCGGAGCAGGGAGCGCGCCAGTGGCAGGGGCAGACTGGGCATGCGCTGCTCTTATTAGAAAAAGCAGCGCATGTGCAGTTAGAATAAAGCCATGGATGAGCGTTCTCTAAAGCTCCTCCATGTCGCGTGCAGCCATGGACAAACTGGCTGCACGCAGAGCGGGGCTGAGGGGGCGGGGGCTCATTATAAAAACATTACCATTCGGATTTTTTTAATAAAGTATATTAGGAAACTCTTTTTTACCCTAACTCCCACTATATAGTTGGAAGTACTTATATAGTGGCTAACCTCTTTAAATATTCACCTGTAACTAGATAGAGGAAGTAATGCTTTAATGTGGCTGAATTCAGTGAAGCATTTCACAGTGGTTCTCTTTATCGTCACACAGATTTAGAGTCAGGATGTTCGGGTATATAAACCCTGATAAAGGTCAATTGTCTAACGCACATTGTGACATTTAATCTGGACTAAGATATTATGGTTGGAAGGAAAGCTTACTTTACTTATTACAGCATAATACTTAGGAGTAGACAATAAAACAAAGCACAGAGCCATTACTGTAAAGGCTTAAAGGGAACCTGTCATGTGGCTATTTGATTATAATCTAACTAATTATATACAATCATTAACTACTAAAAAGTGCCTTAGATGTATTCACTTACTGGTGTGACAGATGGTTATCTCATAATATACACACAAAGATGCCTCATGCCGCATGCAAATGAGCTGATTGGAGTCCTGCGTGATGTCATTGAGTCCAGCGTTTATTTAATTCAGAGATATAGCCACTCCCCTGCCCACCTGCTGCTGATTCATATGGAAACAAACTGTCATTCAGCAGCAGGTGCGCGGGGAGAGCCAGGAGCTCATGAATATTCAGGACTCATCATTATCAGCTGGAGCTTTTCAATACAAGATGTTGGCAGATTGACTGGGTCAATTAAAGAAAGTGACCCAGCATTTTGCTAAGCGAATCAGTCACTTATTTATGTTGCCCTTAGTTAGGACACCATAAAACTGGTGATAGGTTCCCTTTAAGTACAATTGAGATACATTTGGAGTATTTTTTCTTTAGTTCCTGGACGTTCTACATGACGTGCACCTTTTTTTAAATTGTTTTATTCTCTTTCCAGATAGTTTGTTGTTATAGAAACATATATTAAACTTAAAGAGGTTATCCAACCCCTATAATGACCCCCAGAATGCCTGTGCCCCTCCTCTAGATCATACTTAACTGCTCCCTGGCACCCGTGTCTTTCCCTGCACAGCCGCCAATCCATCTCCCCATTGCTCGGATTAAAACATCTGGTGACGGAAGGAGCTGCCAATAGCAGGCTAGCGTCACCGCGAGATGCAGCCACGGCCATGCAGGGATCCGGAGCAAAGAGGGTGCCATTGAACAGGTAAGTATATATTGTATATGAGCAGCCCGGGCATTGGTGGGGGACATTATAGGGGTTGGATAACTCCTTTAAATGGTTTGTCACACAACATATGGAGCATATGGACTTCAAAGAGGGGGTCCGACACTTCAGATTCCACTCTGCCAAAATGGAGAAATGCTCTGTAAGGAGAGGGCTGTACTTCACTCTGTGGAGACTTAATAATTGGTAAACTGGTTGGCCATGGTGGCTTCCTCCTCAGGCCTCTTTAACCTTTCTAATTTGCAAACTGGTTGGCTGTGGTGGCTTCCTCCTCAAGCCTCTCTAACAATCTACAGGGAGACTCTCCACCCACTTGGGTCAGTCTATGGCAGCACCTTTCTTGTGTGCTTTTAGTGTTTCTGGCAGTCTCCCTCCTTAACCATTTAGTTGTTGTGGCACCTGGCACAACTTCCTTTGGCAGCATTTTAGGATGACAGACATCCACTACTTTACCACTGTAAGAGAGTATTGAGTCTCTCTCTCTGCCCTCTCATAATGGCTATATCTCTAGCCCTTTCTCTCTGTCCATTTCTGCAGTCTTCCAACTGTCACTGAGTCTCTGCTCCTGACCTGCTCACAACAGGGAATTGTCTTAGTATTGCAGTTATATGTCCAACCACTTTGGGCACCAACCACATTGACATGTATCCCTTTTGACTCCACCTCGTAGAATAGCAGGGCATGATGTTCTCATGCCTTCGATTCCCTTATGAGGAATGCCCTGAGGAGTGCAATGATCTGGAATGGAAGGCCAATTTCGGTCAACTTAGAAAACCATGAAATCTTATATACAGCAACATAATAACAGCTTGTTAGAACTCAGGGTCACTTAGCTCTCCAGGATCGCTGTCTTCTTCGTTTAGACGGTTGGCACACCTCAAGAAGCCACTCCAACACTGCAGATTTGGGTGCAAACTGGCCACGACCAGCTTTATTGTCACTTTTACAGCAGTCCAAACAGATCATAAACATAAATCCTCGGCCGTCTGGCCACTGACTACACAGTATTTTCCTTCTCTATCGGGATCTAGGTCTACCACCCAGCTCCCCAAAACACAGCATGGTGCTTACCCTACACAGGGTTAGAGGGTCCTTGCTCCCAAAGGCCTTGGCGCAGCCTTCTCCTTCCCACAACGGGGAGCCCTGATTGAGGAGCTCAGTCTACCTTTGGTCTCATGCACACAGCCATTGTGCAGCCATTCCAGGACAGATCGAGACCCATTCAACTTGTTCTATTTTTTTTGCGGTGCGGAGGCATGGACAGAAACACCACGGAAGCACTCTGTAGAGCTTCTGTGGGGTTCCGTGCCTCCGTTCCGCACCACAGCTCCGGATTACGGACCCATTCAAGTGAACGGGTCCGTATCCGTGAAGCAGGGAGCACACGGCCGGTTCCCGCATATTGCGGACCCACTGTTTGCAGGCCGCAATATGGCCACAGCCGGGCACGGCCATGTGCATGAGGCCTTTACCTGAGCTCCTCAGCTGGTGGCTAATTATCTTAATTACCAGCCTAGCTGCTGCAGACAGTGGGAAAAAACTATTTTCCCAGCCTTTCTTGTTCTCACCCAGCTTCCTGTGGGTGAGATACACCATTTTAATGGCCTCATTTGGCCCTCTCGCAGCTCCACTGCCACATATCCTCCCCCCTAATAAAGGCCGTAGGACTTTTCACATTACATAATCCCCCTCCGGGGTCAAAGCTCCTACGTTGGTAAACATCTGGGGTCACATCTGCAGTAGACATACCATGTACATCACCCTCCATAGGTGTACAAGACACTTGTTCAGACATGGATTTACTCCTCAATATTTTCTTCATGAAACCACTTTTCCATTTGCTTACTCACCTCACACATACATTGATTTTGTGATTTTTCCTGTTACATACATGGTATAATTCCCACTAAGAAACAGTTTTAACACCAAAACAAATACCCATCCATCTTGATGGTGTACATAGTCTTCTATCAGCACACTGGGACTTGCCATCTGGATCTCACCATTACATACAGACTGGTTGAATTTACTTTTCAGGACCTACATCTGGACCAATTAACAGAGTCTCATTGGCCCTCTTAGACCAATCATTTCTCTCAGATGTCTCCAGGACATCAGCTGGCTGAACATCATGTTGAGAACATAGTACTGCAACATGTGTCGCTACAACTGGCATATTACTCTTTTGCCTGTATGAGGACACCCTCTGACCTGCTGTCACCTTTGTACCATGTAAACAAGGGCCACATGGCACATCCTCCCAATATTGGTCATGCTTTCCTAAACCTTTCAGTTGGTCTAGCCCAACATTGGCAGCACAATAATCCTTTACCTTCTCTGCATTTGTCTCATCTTTCTCTCGTAAACCTTCCTGGGACATTGCCTTTAATTTATCTCCATCCTGGGTGCATGCTATAACCTCCAGGCTACTGTGCAGATCAGAACAATGGGGCTCTTTACCAGCATCATGCATGTTATCTTCTATGAGCAACTCCTCTACATGAGGGTGGTGACCTCTCTGGAACATCTGTTATCTCTCCATCACTATTACACAGCTCATCACCTTGGGCTTGTGGAAGTCCTATTTCAGCAATTGCAAACAGACATTCAGTAGTTAACTCTTTGACCACTGACAGTTCTGAGCCTCAATCCTCACATGGCTCTTTACACTCTGTATGACTCACACTGAGCTTTGATACCTGAGGATCATCCCAAACAAGCTCATATGTTGGGGCATCCATCACAACATGTACCACATCACTCTCCATAACCATATCTTCATTGTTACCACAGGCAACCTGGTCTACATTGCTTGTAACATCAGTGACCAGGAAACACATCACATTTGTATCCACAGAACCAATCTTGCCATCCCCTTCAGTGGCTTCCCTCTCAACCTGGGAATGAGTGAGCTCTGCGGGGGATTTGGCTTCTACATTCCACTCACGACCTGCAGGGGGCAGCGTTTCTACTAAACACACTTCTCTACCATAGACTTCCTCCTTGGCAGTGTTATACTCCAGGTTACTACCGACAACTGACACCTGTAAGGAATTTTCCAGAAATATCTCTGGTTCATTACCAGCGAACAACACCACATCAATCTGCTTGCAGACCTTACTGATTTTATCATCCAGGCACTCAAATGTATTATCTTGACCTACAGTCACCTCAGTATGATCCTCCATATCCTGTAGCATATCACTGCTTGACTCACTTAGTTCTGAGGTGTCAGTACATAGGACACCAGCTGACATATAGGGTTCAGTATCACACACCTCCACATCATCCCGCAACAGAGAATGCAGGCTCTTTTCAGCATTGATACCTGCTGCACACACAGTCACCTTATCAGCATTCTCCAAGGAGGTCCCTCTACGATCTATCACTGGTTCTGAACACCCTTTCAGCATACAGTCACTACCAGATATTTTCTCTTTCCAGATCAAGCTTTTCAACTTGACACTCATATCGTCAGGTACAACTGACTTCTGGTTGCCACTAGCAACCACCTTAGCTTCACAGAAAACTGATATGGCAGCCTCACTCTCTAAGCTGCTATCAGTCACATTACATATATCACATGTACCACTCGTGTCATTATCACCCCTGACCTCTAGGGGCACGCATGAGCTAATCCCCACATTGGACATTTCCTTGGTAACCACATCTGCTGTAATAGTTGTGTAAACCTCAGGTTTCGCTATCCTGCTATCCTGCTCCTGCTATTACACGAGTTAGCATAGGATCCCCGAGTTTGGCCATCCCAAAGTTCATCAAACACCTTTTCATTTAACCCGTTGTTGTCCATGAGTCCATTAGACTTTTTAATTCCATGTTGCACAGTCTCAACAGAACCAGCATGGTCCCACCATGCTCAGGACTCTTTCCTAGCAACTTCTCTGGTTGCACTTTTGTCTGGTCACACTTCAGACTGTCCGCCATTACCTCACAGACTTTTGGCTGAGAGTCCTCTGTCTTTTCCCTTTTAGGTAGCTCAGCAGCACACTCTGTAGCCGTATCTGGAACCTTGTCTCCCTCCCACAACTGCCAGAAATATGTGAAGTCTCTGCCTAGTATGAACTCCACGTTAAGCTGAGTACCCTTTAACAGTTCATGTTGTACAGTTCAATAATCAGTCACAAAATTAAGAAATACAGTCTTACCAGTCTCAGGACCCGTCTTAAGGAACAACAGTACCTCTGGGAGTACCCGTGACCCTCTTTGGCGACAATCCAGCTCAACCCATAGTGGGATTCCACCCATCAACAACTTGCATATCTTCCTCTGCAACTCCTCTGGCCTCCAGATCAAAGGACAATCCGGTGCACATTTTCGCACTTGATGGATTCTCCAGCAGCACTCTCTCTGTTGCCTGACAGCTGCACGCTGTAGTAGTTGGTTGCTCCTAGGAACAGCATTACGGCGCCTCCGCACATCCTCTCTCGGACTCTGTACACATTGGCAGGGAACATATGAACTCCTCAGAACCGAACCTCTCTCTCCATCTCACTTTGCTCTTGTTGGTTGCCCTTAGCAACAGCACACATCACCTTTTCCTCTGGACTCCAGGTACATCACCAACACCTTGGACCTTTACAAAGTGTCCACTCAGCGTTAAAGACTTTTTTCCAGGACCAACTGCAGTTGCGCCTCCAAAGCCTCCCACTCTGCATCAAACTGCACCATCTCACTTTGGGTGTAACCAATCACTGTGGCCACAATCTTGCTGCTTTATCCACCTGGCATATTTCTCCATGAGACCCATGGCAACAGACTTTTCAGCAAACAAGTCCACTTTAATCAGAGACCACAGCCTCCAGGTGTCTATCTCTCTCTTTAGAGACAAACTCAGCATTCACATTTATTTTGCACCGCAGACATTACAGTCTCATCAGCAGACATCACTGTCTTTTTAAATTGGGCTTCTGGCCCCTTTAAGCTCCAACACAGCAATTCCTTGCAAACACTGCTTTTCTACAATAGGCTTCTGGCCCCTTAAGCACCCAGCTTCACATGCCATTTTCATGCCCGCATCCTCCACCATATGTGACAACTCAGGGTCATTTATCTCTCCAGGATCGCTGTCTTCTCCGCTTAGATGGTTGGCACACCTCAAGAAACCACCCCAACGCTGCAGATTTGGGTGCAAACTGGCCATGACCAGCTTTATTGTCAATTTTACAGCAGTCCAAACAAATCATAAACATAAATCCTCGGCCGTCTGGCCACTGACTACACAGTATTTTCCCTCTCTATCGGGATCTGGGTCTACCACTCAGCCTCCCAAAACACAGCACGGTGCTTACCCTACACAGGGTTAGAGGGTCCTGGCTCCCACAGGCCTTGACGCAGCCAGCTCCTCAATCAGGGAGCCCTGATTGAGGAGCTCAGTCCACATTTACCTAAGCTCCTCAACTGGTTGCTAATTATCTTAATTACCAGCCTAGCTGCTGCAGACAACGGGAAAAAACTATTTTCTCAACCTTTCTTGTTCTCACCCAGCTTCCTCTGGGTGAGATACACCATTTTAATGGTCTTCATATGGACTTCTGGCAGCTCCACTGCCACAAGCTTTATAGAAAATGCACATGAACATAGTCCCTATCTGACAAGAAAAGGTTAAAGGCAGGCTACAACATAACAGAGCAACAGCTAAGCAGTTCTATCGGTTTACAAAATCATGTAACCCCACCCAAAGCAAGCCCTGTCAGTGGACAACAACTGTGCTGCACAGTTCTGGGTAACATACTGAAAATGGTTTTCCAGGAGTATGAGATGACAGCACCACATGGAGGATGTCTTTATTGACATTTAAAGAAACAGGAAGCACAGAGTGGTTAAAAGGCCTCTTCCTCCCTCCTTCACCAGTGTTTTCCAATTACTACACCAGGATAGATCCATGCTTATTTATTGAAAAGTCTAAACTTATATACATGAAAACAAAGTTAGACAAGGGAGGGAACAAGGAGGGTGCTGCCATGTCACACTCCTGGAAAGCCTACTTTCCAGGATGTCCTCCATGACAGCACCACATGGAGCAATACCAGATAGTCCTATTAGGGAGGGACAATAACCTGCAGGACTTTCCGTCCAAAAGCCAAGTCTTTGTTAGCTGTAAGATACAATCTGTAATGTTTGCAGAATATATGAAAACAGGACCAGGTTGCTGCACTGCAAATCTGTTCACTTGAAGCATTTGCTTTTTCTGCCCATGAAGCTGCCATTGCACTGGTAGAATGGACTGTAATTTTTTATGGACAGTCCATGTCCTGAGAGGAATAGGACAGTAAAATTGTTGATTTTATCCATCTTGCAATGGCGGACTTCAATGCCTGTTTCCCTTTGTTGTTTCCAGAGAACTGGAGAAATAATGCCGAGTGCTTCCTGTGGGTGACATCCAAGTATTCTAACACTGATTGTCTGATATCCACAGGATGGAACCTCTCCTCTTTTTGGTTCCTTGGATCTGCGCAGAAAGAGGGAAGAAATAATTTACGATGGAAATATGACGCCACTTTAATCTTACAGTTATTTTGTCATCAGATAGTTAAATATTGTTCTCTGGTAGACAGTGCCTGTATTTCCCCCAGTTCTGCCTATCCAGTCTAAGCATTACAATGTGATCTCTGAACTTACAGTTCTACTGAGATGGCGATAACCATAATCTTAGGTGAATTGGCGGACAGTGACTCGATCCAAATGACACCTTGTAGATCGTGAAGAAGTTTATTCCAAACTGTGCAGATCATACACCGATGAACAGATGGATTGGTCAAAAAATCATGCTGTGAGCAGCTAACAGAGCAAGTAGCTGAGATGAGGGGTAAAGCCAGAATGAAGAAGATGGGAAGAGACAAGAGAGAGAGCAGCTAGTGGAAGAGAGAAGGGACACACATGAAGAAAAGGCAAATCATGCATGTGTAACATGATACTCCCTGTCGAAATCTATGATTTCTAATAACATTTATAACATAATAACTTTGTTCAAGTCCATGAAATATAGATGTTTTCCTATTGGAACACCTGCAACAAAAGAACAAAGGAAAATAAACAAGAAAACATAACTTCAATACTTGAAGAAAAGCTCTAGAAGTGTGGAACGGTAGGAAGTAGATAGTTCCTTAAGTCCATCTTCAGAGGGGAAGGCAGCAACAAGCACCAGTCCTTCTTACCTCCCTTTGTATCAACCTGGTGTGAGGGGTTCTTTACAAATATGCCACTTACGACACTCTTCATTTGTGCCATCCTTGTTTGCGAAGTGATGAGCGATGTGAATAAGACATGCAGTCGCTCGTACAGCCGAAGACCACTTAGAAAACCGCTCAAATCGACGAGATTCCAGTTTTACCTTTGCTTCCACAGAGGTATTAAGTGTAACTACAATGGTCTTGATTTCCTTATCAGAGTCCGGCTGGACAAGTTCAAAGATAGACTCTACAGGCCTTGAGAAGAATTCTTCATTCAAGAGTACTAGTGGAGATATCCATGATATATCCAGAAATGTAGCAGCAGGCACTGCACGACTGCCTAATTCGGCAGGGTTAAGGTTGGTGGGTACATAGTGCCATTGCTCTGGCGTAGAGAATTTCCTGATGCATTCCACTCGATTGCCGACATACACATGGAATTGTCTTGTTTGATTATGTATGTATCCTAGCACGATTTTGCTATCTGTGTAAAAGTCAAAGGAATCAATGTCAAGGTCTGTTTCTTGCTCTATAGGCTCAGCAATTTCAACAGCTAACATGGCTGCACAGAGTTCAAGCCTTGGGATGGTATGTGCAGGCTTTGGAGTTAGCTTGGTTTTGCCCATAACGAATCCTACTCCTATTCCACCGTTAGAGTGTACAGCTCGGAGATAAGCTACAGCAGCCATGGCTTCCATGGATGCATCCGAAAAGACATGGCTCTCTAGTCTGGTGGCATTCTTCAAGGACGCAGGAGTGTAAGAGTGTGGTATCTTGAACTGTTCCAATGCCTGGAGAGACTGCTTCCAGGATTCCCACCTTTGCTGTTTCTCCTTGGGTAAAGGGGTATTCTCTGTAGTGAGTTGTCTGAGTAATATCTTACCCTGAATAGTAAAGGGTGCTATGAATCCCAAAGGGTCGTAGATACTGTTCACTGCAGACAGTACTCCTCTTTTTGTGAAAGGCTTGTCGCAAGCTAATGTTTGAAATGTGAACGTATCTTGCTTAACATCCCACAGCAATCCATGGCTGCGTTGTGTGAGGGAAAAGTCAGACTCTGGTTGGAATTCCTTGGCACTGACAGCATGATCATCGGAAGGAAATGCTCCCATTATCTTACTGCTGTTGGAAATGATTTTGTGTAGTCTGAGGTTGGCAGTGGCGAGCATGTTCTGGGTTCTGGTGAGAAGGTCAATTGCCTCTTCTTCAGTAGGTAGGGACTTAAGACCGCCATCAACGTAGAAGTTCCTTTCCACAAACTGACGTGCATCCGTCCCGAAATCCTGTTCGCCTTCTTGGGCAGTTTTTCTCAGTCCATAAATGGCAACTGCTGGGGAAGAGCTATTGCCGAACACGTGAACTTTCATCCGATAGTCTATGACCTCGTTGTTGACATCATTATTGCGATACCATCGGAACCTGAGGAAGTTTCTGTTATCTTTACGGACGATGAAACAATGAAACATTTGTTGAATGTCAGCCCTAATGGCAATTGGCTCTAGTCTAAAGCGGAGTAGGACTCCCAAGAGGTTGTTGTTCAGATTGGGTCAAGAGAGAAGATTGTCATTAAGAGAAACGCCTTCATAGCGAGCACTTGAGTCAAAGACCACTCTAATCTGGTCAGGCTTACATGGATGATAGACACCAAAACACGGTAGGTACCAGCATTCTTCTCCTTGTATAAGAAGGGGTGCAGGTTCAGCATGATCTCTCTCAAACACCTTCTGCATAAAGTCGACAAAATGTTTCTTTATCTCCGGTTTCCGGTTCAGGTTGCGCTCTAAAGAGATGAACCGTGAATCTGCGTGTTGTCTATTATTTGGAATTCTCTTCCTTGGAGTGCGAAATGGTAGCGGTGCCACCCAGCTGTTAGAATCATCTTGATAGAACTCTTTACTCATGGTTCTCAAGAATTCCTTGTCTTCCATTGTGGCTGCTAACTCATTGTCTTTTGTGGTCACTTCAAACACTGTGTTACCAATGTTGTCATCCCGAAAGATAAATGCTTTCCTATCATCGAGTATGATGCGCTCTGCCGTACCTTTGACACACAGTCTTTCTTTCACACTATAGTGATGTTGTAGTCTTGGAAAGCAAGTAGTGTGTCCATTGGGCAGGACATGAGTTTTAAAGGAAGAAACCGAGAGAGGTTTCCTGGCATTGCTACGACAGACGCTACCAATAATGACCCAGCCTAGATCCAGATGCTGAACATAAGGTGCATCATGTGGGCCGTTGATTTGATGGCGCACCTTGTGCACCCTTAGGATGTCTCTCCCGAGTAGCAACAGGATATCAGCATTCTCATCAAAGGCTGGTATTTGATCAGCTATGTCTTTCAAGTGAGTATGGTGCAAGGCAGCTTCAGGAGTGGGAATCTCATCCTTGTTAGTTGGGATCTGATTGCACTCAATGATAGTAGGCAAGGGTATTTCCAAGTTGCCGTTGAGAGGAGTAACTACAAGGTCACTGGCTCTTCTACCCCAGACTTCTGTAATCCCTGCACAAGTACCTAGGGTATAAGGTAGAGCACCGCCTGTTATTCCTAAGAGATCAAAGAACCTTGTACTTGCGAGAGATCGGTTACTCTGGTCGTCGAGAATGGTATACAGTCTTACGGCCCTTTTAGGTTTGCCCTTTGCGTATATGCGAACCAAGCATATCTTAGCGCAGGATTTCGCACAAAGTCCTTCCCCACAGACTTCAGTGCATGTTGAGAACACTGGGGTGGAGGTTGCTGTTTGTTCAGCGTGCTCCCTGCCAAGCTTTGCCCTGGTGGGAATGTCAGTGGATGGAGTAGTGCTGTGTTGGTACAAATGAAGGGCTTGAACGTGGTTGTCACTACTGCATTCTATGCACTTAATGATGGACTTACAGTCTTTTGCCATGTGTTCTGTGGAAGCACAGCATCTGACTCCAAATTCCTTTAAAAGTTCCTTGTGTTCCTGTAGAGGTTTCTTTCTGAAGCCGATGCACTTCTTAAGTGGGTGTGGCTTTTTATGTATGGGACATTGGCGATTCGGATCCTCAAGTTTCTTGTTTTGTCCAGTTTTCAGAAGAACCGTAGCAGGCGCAGGTTGAACATCAGTCCTTTTCACTGACACTGGACCCCTGCGGTCTCTGTGCGTTATTCGCGTGTTTGCAAGTCCTGGAGAAGGTGGACTAAGAGGGTTACAGTCACCATAGAAGAAATTTGGGTCATTCTTAGAGTCCGCAATTTCCTTTATGAAGGTACAGAAGTAAGAAAAGGGAGGAAAGGCTACTCAATACCTTTTCTTGTAAGTAGATCCTTGACTAACAAATTTTTCTTGGATGCCATATGGTAGCTTAAGGACAATAGGGTTGATGCCACGAGGGGTGTCAAGGTAACTAAGACCGGGTAGGTGGGTGTAAGCCTTAGCTAGTTGGAGCTCTAGTAGAAGATCACTAAGTTCTTGAAGCTTTAGATTGTCTTCTTTAGCTGTCATCCTTGGGAAGCCTTGCAATCTTTTGATTAAGGCATCTTTGATGGCCTCAGAGCTGCCAAAGCTATGATCAAGTCTGTCCCAAGCAGCGTTGAGACCTGCAGCAGGATTGGAAATGTAAACGGTTTTAAGTCTCTTGATACGTTCAGCTGACTGAGGACCTAGCCACCTGATGAGTAGATCCAATTCTTCTGCAACAGTGATATCTAATTCGCTGATTGTTGCTTTAAAGGTGAATTTCCAGCCTCTGCAATTTTCAGGTTTGTCATCAAACATGGTGAGGTCCGTCCTAGTGAGTTCTCTGCGAAGGATGTACTTGGCAAACTGCGACATGTCTGTGTTTCAGACTTTGGGTGTACAATTGCAGGCGGAACAAAGTTAGTTGCAGTAGCTGGTACATTGAAGTTGAGTGACTTGGGAACATAAGATGGTGATGAGGCGTTTAACACTGGAGCTGGTGTATGGTCCAAAGGTGTGTTGGTTTGTAGCCGCATAATAGTGGATTGGTTAGAGGGTGGCAGGTTAGTGCAATAGTGTGGTAGGTCATTTCTATTCGTACCCGTTTCTGCCACTTGAGAAGGTGTAATAGATGTAGAGACAACACCTTGGTTGAGTTCTTTGGCTGCTATGACAAAGTGATGGAGTTTTGATGAGGTCTGTGATAACACTGATGCATAAGATATAACAGAGTGATGGCTACTGACACTTCTTTCATTGTCACTTACAGCCTGCTCTAAGACTCTTAGGGCTGTTTCACACGAGCGGATGCCGTGCGTGACATCCGCTCCATGAATGACAGCCAAGACTCGATGCAGACTGCAGAGGCACGGAGCATTAACATGATTGATAATGCTCCCTGCCTCTCTATGATCTCTACTACGAAATCACAGTGAGATAAAGTTGTCATTGTAATTTCGTACTAAAGAGGTCACAGAGAGGCACGGAGCATTATCAATCATGTTAATGCTCCGTGCTTCTGCAGTCTGCATCGGGTCTTGGCTGTCATTCACGGAGCGGATGTCACGCACGGCATCCGCTCGTATGAAACAGCCCTTAGTCTTGCCATGTCTTTGGCGTGCTCACATTGTTTTTCTAAGACTTCCATTTCTGCTCTCTTCTTTGCAGCCTCAGCTTTCTTCTGTGCAGCTTCAGCTTCCATTTCCGCTTTCTTCTGTGCAGCCTCAGCTTCCATTTCCGCTTTCTTCTGTGCAGCCTCAGCTTCCATTTCCGCTTTCTTCTGTGCAGCCTCAGCTTCCATTTCCGCTTCCCTCTGTGCAGCCTCAGCTTCCATTTCCGCTTTCTTCTGGTCAAAAACTGCCTGGATTTTAAAAGCTTCTGCATCAGCGCGGCCTTTGATGAGTCGTTGGCTGAGCTTAGAAGTTGTGGAGAGATGGGATCTAGATTCATGGAGATGTTAGATTTTTACATCTGTTTTTGTCCTTGTTTGTATTACTAGATCGTCTCTTTCAAGATTGAGCTCTTTCAATTCCTGCAATTTTCTGTGTTGTACCGCTTTAAGAGATCAGCATATTTAGCAGACAGTCTTTGGTAGTTCTCATAGGCAGTATTCGACTGCTTAACAGCGCCCTCTAGGTGCAATACCTTATGAGTTGGTTGAGACAGAGCTGACATGCATTCAATAGTTTTAGACCATGAGTGGCTGATGTTCTGCAACAGTTCTTCTTTGTCAGCCTCATAGTTCTCTTGGACTTTCCAGGTTGGCTTCACTAAACGTTTTTGTTTTATGTGGCCTTGAGGATCTGACTCCTGATCTGTTGGAAGTTCAGGTTCTTTCTGTGTATTAGGTTCCTCAGATTGTACATTGCCTTGCTGGTGCATTGTGATGGCAAGCAGAGGGTTAAATCACAAGGTATGTGTTTGCATAGAAATGTATCAATCTTCTGGCTCTGGGAGAGGGCTTCCTAGGCAACCAGTGGGAGGGGGAGTCAGAGAGAAGTTTAGCAATGGCTGCTGCACAGTTAGTTTTGATTGCATACAGAGCTTAGGATGACTTGCAGGCAGAATGCATGTGACAATACAGTCTAGGAGCTGATTATATAACAGTTCCATGAACAGTTTCTTCAATGATCTGTGCAGAAAACTGATGAATATTATGCTGAGATTTACTTGCTGGCTGGGGTATACCAGCTTATACATATATTCTGCTATATTCCAGTGTCCATATACATCTCACTATACATGCATAGGTAGCAGGATCCCTTGAAAGATATTTTGCAGATCTTGTAAAATCCCTTCACTGATTTTTTTTGACTGTTCTGCCTCTCCAGTCTAAGCATTACAATGTGATCTCTGAACTTACAGTTCTGCTGAGATGGTGATAACCATAATCTTAGGTGAATTGGTGGACAGTGACTCGATCCAAATGACACCTTGTAGATCGTGAAGACGTTTATTCCAAACTGTGCAGATCATACACCGATGAACAGATGGATTGGTCAAAAAATCATGCTGTGAGCAGCTAACAGAGCAAGTAGCTGAGATGAGGGGTGAAGCCAGAATGAAGAAGAGGGGAGGAGACAAGAGAGAGAGCAGAAGCTAGTGGAAGAGAGAAGGGACACACATGAAGAAAAGGCAAATCATGCATGTGTAACATGATACCCTCACTCTTCTTGCTGATGTTATGGCCACCGAAAAAGCTGTCTTCATAGATAACATCTTAATGTTGCATTAATTTAGAGGTTCAAAAGGAGGGCTACACAAGTAATTCAAAACCAGCAGCAGATCCCAGGAAGAAACATACTTTTATCTTACAGAAGGGCAGATTCTAAATATGGCACTGGAAAAGTCCAGTTATTTTCTGCTAATAGAACATCTAAGAACCAACTTAGAGCAGAAATTTGTACCTCTATAGTACTGGGTCTAAGGCCCATGTTGAATCCTTCTTGCAGGAATTCGAAAATATCCTGAATAAAAGGGGAAAGTCCTCTTGATGAAGGGACATATACCGAGAACATCATTTTTTCCAAATCTTACTGTAAATAGCAGAAGTAACTTTTTTTATTACTCTGTTGACTCTTTACTGGTGAATGCTTGAGGGGAACCAGGGATAAAATATCCTCTTCTAATGGAAGAAAAAACGGTTCCCCAGTGCAAGATTTTTTATTACTGGGAACCAGGTTTGTTTTGGCTAAAATGCATCTATTAGAATTAAGGTCACTGGTTCTGACATGAGCTTCTTGAGGACCGCCGCAATTAGGGGAAAAGGTAAGAACACATAAGCTAGATCTTTATTCAGTCTTTGGGATAAAGCATCTAACAACTCAAATCAAAACTTCACTATGTACAGTCAGAAGAAAGTCAATAGGATAAATAGCAAGCTACTCTCAAAAGTGACAGCCCATGTGGATCATTATTATATAGTTAAAACATAACTTTTAATGTAGATATTTAAGATAAATGAGAAATTGTATAATGCATAAAAAGAATACTCAATAATTTCTCATTTATCTTAATTATCTACATTAAAAGTTATGCTTAACTATATAATGATCCAAATGGGCTGTCACTTGTGAGAGTAGCTTGATAAAGTATCTACCCCCAGTCTGTCCCACAAAGTTTAGTGAGAAGAAAGCATGCTTTTTTTTTTTTTTTTTTTTTTTGTGGCAAAGAGATCCATCTGAGGAGTACACCATTTTCGGCATAGAAGTTGAAAGATTTCTCTTTCAAGACACCATTCGCCTGCACAGAAAATCTGCTGTCACATATTTCTTTCCTTTCAGGTGGATTTCTGAGATTGATAACACTGATCTCTCTGCCCAGCAGAATATCTGATATGCTAAGGACTGAAGTGGCAGGCATGTTGTCCGATAGTATTCGAACATACTGACCCTTTAGGATGTCCTCTGCCTTCAGGAAGTTTTCTAGGACTGCCCTTTACTCCTTGTAGTTATATGACCTGTTTGACTGATCCTGGCTCCAACCGCCATGGAAATAAAGTTCCTGGACGTAGGCTCCCCAATCTGTCTTGCTGGCATCTTTTGTTACTAGTATTTATGGATTTAATGTCCACGGGACTCCTATTTACAGATTTGTTGGAACTGTCCACTCTGTCTTACCCTGTAGGGTAAATAGATTGTCACATCTAAGGAGCTCTGATCTTCATCCCATTGTGCAAGAACTGTCTTCTGGAGAAGCCGTGAATGAAACTGGCTGCAAGGAATGGTGGGTATATATGACATCATCAGTCCTACTACCAGGGCCGGCCTTAGGTGTTCAGGCGCCCTGTGCGAGCTAACCTTGTGGCGCCCCCCCCTCTCAAAAAAAAAAAAATATTGTGTGGCACAGTGTAGGCTATATGTGCATAACAAACATATTTCACATGAAAACTTACAGTTACTTGGCTTGGCCCTTGGGGATCTCAGACGCCACTTCCACACTTTGGCCGGGGGCTTGGTGGAGCTGATGAGGTGTTTTATCCTAATGAGAAAGATTTCATAATAAGTATTTGGAGAAGGGGCAGAGGGATAGCAGAGCAGGGAGAGGCTGGTGCTGCTACTAGGGGGTCATACCATGGGGGAGTAATAAAGCCCACCATAATGCACCCCCCCCCCCCAGTAGTAATAATTCTCCTTATAATGTGACAGTGCAAAAAATATCCCCTTGTAATGCCCCCATTTGAGCTAATGTCCCCATAGTGCCCCCATAATGTGCCAGTATAAAATGCCCCTATATAGTGCCCCTAGTAAATGACCCCATAGTGCTCCGCACCCTCCTTCCTCCTAGTGCCCCCATAATGTACCAGTAGATGCCCTCAGTGTCCCCCATAATTTGCAAGTATAAAATACCCCTTCTTAGTGCCCCCCGTAGATGACCCCATAGTACTCCTCTCCCCCCTTTCCCATAGTACCCACCATGTGTCCCAGTATAAAATTGTACTGTACAGAGAGCCCATATAAAATACCCCTTCTTTGTGGCCTCAGTAGATGCCCCTATAGTGCCCCCAATCATGTGCCAGTATTAACAGCCCCCCCCCCTGTGCCAGTAATAATAGCCCCCTATGCCAGTAATAGCAGCCCCCCTGTGCCAGTAATAGCAGCCCCCCTGCGCCAGTAATAACAGCCCCTCTGTGCCAGTAATAACAGTCCCCAGTAATAAGAGCCCCTCTGTGCCAGTAATAACAGCCCCCAGTAATAAGAGCCCCTCTGTGCCAGTAATAACAGCCCCCAGTAATAACAGCCCCTCTGTGCCAGTAATAACAGCCCCCAGTAATAAGAGCCCCTCTGTGCCAGTAATAACAGCCCCCAGTAATAAGAGCCCCTCTGTGCCAGTAATAACAGCCCCCAGTAATAAGAGCCCCTCTGTGCCAGTAATAACAGCCCCCAGTAATAAGAGCCCCTCTGTGTCAGTAATAACAGCCCCTCTGTGCCAGTAATAACAGCCCCCAGTAATAAGAGCCCCTCTGTGCCAGTAATAACATCCCCCAGTAATAAGAGCCCCTCTGTGACAGTAATAACAGCCCCCAGTAATAACAGCCCCTCTGTGTCAGTAATAACAGCCCCTCTGTGCCAGTAATAACAGCCCCCGCCAGTAATAACAGCCCCCCCTTGCCAGTAATAGCAGCCCCCCCCTTTGCCAGTAATAACAGCCCCCCCTTTGCCAGTAATAACAGCCCCCGCCTGTAATAACAGCCCCCCTTTGCCAGTAATAACAGCCCCCGCCAGTAAAAGTATTGTACATAATAAAAAAAAACACATACTTACCTCCATGTCAGTGATGCGATGCAGGCTTCTTCTGGCCTGTGTCCCACGCTGTATGGCTCAGGCGGCACGATGACGTCATCGCGCTGCCTGCGCCGGCCTGATAGGCTGCAGGCACTAGGCACCAGCCTATCAGAGGAAGGGAAAGGGACACGCCTCTCCCTGCCCTACCGCAGCACAGGCAGGCATCTGTATTGCTGTCCTGAGGACGGCGATACAGATAACTGGAGATGAGCGCTTCCACAATGGAAGCGCTCATCTCCCTGTGCCCAGCCACCGCCGCCAGCTCGCTCGCCTGCCGCATATTACACTGCGAGCTGTCGGCCGCCCGGCGCCCCTGTTGCTATGGCGCCCTGTGCGGCCGCACAGCCGCCCACCCCAAAGGCTGGACCTGCCTACTACTACTCATTGTTGTTCTTAATTACCAGAATATTGTTTTTTTTTGCAGGATGTTGATTTCCTGGCAGATTCTGACTTGTTGGAATCCAAAGGTTTTCCCAGGAATATCTTTCCGGTTTCCGGAAGCAGATTTGATTTCTCCACATTGATCATCAAACCCAACCGAGAAAAGTCTTCTTGGTGAAATCCAGGTGATTCAGAAGAATGCTTGGCTAATGGTGCTGTTAGAAGGAAGCTGCCCAGATATGGAATAATTACAATCCCTTTCTTTATCCTAAACCAAGATACTAACTTTTCTTCTTTCTTTTCTAGATGTGCATTGACAACATTTGGACGGACATCATTTTTATGTTTAATGGCATATTATTGCTTTTTTTATATATTTTTTTTTTTGACAGAGGAAACGTCTACTCCTTGTCGGTAGAGCATGGGGCGGCATATCTTTATGTACTCGGTCTATGGGTGGTGTGACATTGTGGTGAAAGCTAGGTATGAGTGACTACAAGGGAGCTTATAAGGGGGGTCACTCCACATTAAAACCAGCCAGCACTGTGCTGGGATCTGAGGCCTGTGCTGGGCTGGAGAGCGGAGACCCGTGTCTCAGCAGAACTGCCACCAAGGTGACTTTTGTTTTATTAACTTGCCATTGGGTGTGAAGTAACACCAACACTGCAAAAGTGACATTTAGTTTTTGGCATCATGTGTGAATAAACACTAAAGTTTGAATTACGAACTTGTATTAAGCCTCTGTACTGGGCCCACTTATGCTAACTACCAGAGCGAATCCCCACAATATTGATTTATGATTCATTGCACATGCACTTTGTATATATACTGTATATCTGATCTGTTCACATGTATAACTGTTTGACAAAGGCTTTAGGGTTGAGCCGAAACGTTGCCTATCCACATGGGTGATTAAAAGTATTCTTTTCATTTTTACTGATATTGGAGTGCTGCCTTTTTCCTTTTTTCTATCTATCTATCTATCTATCTATCTATCTATCTATCTATCTATCTCTTTTTCCCCCTTTGTGGGGACAACTCTGTATGGATGTTACACTTATTTCAGGCATATACAGTATATACACCCATATTTCAGTCAATATATACGGTATATTTACTAATTATTTTGGAGAATCATATCTATGACAAAATGTTGGATTTTATGACTTCTCTTGGCCACTCTCCTTTCTCTTAACGCCTTTCAAAGTTGTCATAAAATACATAATAATTTTGACACGTCATGTATAGTGATGAGCGAACTTCTGTTTTAAGTTCGGCGTCTAAAGTTCGGCTTCCGGTTAGCGGAGAATCCCGATATGGTTCCCGATATGGATTCCGACTTCCGTTGTGGTCCGTGGTAGCGGAATCAATAATGGCCGATTATTGATTCCGCTACCACGGACCACAACGGAAGTCGGAATCCATATCGGGAACCATATCGGGATTCTCCGCTAACCGGAAGCCGAACTTTAGACGCCGAACTTAAAACAGAAGTTCGCTCATCACTAGTCATGTACAATTCTTGGTACAGTTTGCCATAGAATTAAAGAGCATTTTGTTAAGTAAATCTTGCAGGTTGTCTTACATTTTTTAGAAAGATACAGATCATAAAGTACACTATGTGCAGAATTATTAGGCAAATGAGTATTTTGACCACATCATCCTCTTTATGCATGTTGTCTTACTCCAAGCTGTATAGGCTCGAAAGCCTACTACCAATTAAGCATATTAGGTGATGTGCATCTCTGTAATGAGAAGGGGTGTGGTCTAATGACATCAACACCCTATATCAGGTGAGCATAATTTTTAGGCAACTTCCTTTCCTTTGGCAAAATGGGTCAAAAGAAGGACTTGACAGGCTCAGAAAAGTCAAAAATAGTGAGATATCTTGCAGAGGGATGCAGCACTCTTAAAATTGCAAAGCTTCTGAAGCGTGATCATCGAACAATCAAGCGTTTCATTCAAAATAGTCAACAGGGTCGCAAGAAGCGTGTGGAAAAACCAAGGCGCAAAATAACTGCCCATGAACTGAGAAAAGTCAAGAGTGCAGCTGCCAAGATGCCACTTGCCACCAGTTTGGCCATATTTCAGAGCTGCAACATCACTGGAGTGCCCAAAAGCACAAGGTGTGCAATACTCAGAGACATGGCCAAGGTAAGAAAGGCTGAAAGACGACCACCACTGAACAAGACACACAAGCTGAAACGTCAAGACTGGGCCAAGAAATATCTCAAGACTGATTTTTCTAAGGTTTTATGGACTGATGAAATGAGAGTGAGTCTTGATGGGCCAGATGGATGGGCCCGTGGCTGGATTGGTAAAGGGCAGAGAACTCCAGTCCGACTCAGACACCAGCAAGGTGGAGGTGGAGTACTGGTTTGGGCTGGTATCATCAAAGATGAGCTTGTGGGGCCTTTTCGGGTTGAGGATGGAGTCAAGCTCAACTCCCAGTCCTACTGCCTGTTTCTGGAAGACACCTTCTTCAAGCAGTGGTACAGGAAGAAGTCTGCATCCTTCAAGAAAAACATGATTTTCATGCAGGACAATGCTCCATCACACGCGTCCAAGTACTCCACAGCGTGGCTGGCAAGAAAGGGTATAAAAGAAGAAAATCTAATGACATGGCCTCCTTGTTCACCTGATCTGAACCCCATTGAGAACCTGTGGTCCATCATCAAATGTGAGATTTACAAGGAGGGAAAACAGTACACCTCTCTGAACAGTGTCTGGGAGGCTGTGGTTGCTGCTGCACGCAATGTTGATGGTGAACAGATCAAAACACTGACAGAATCCATGGATGGCAGGCTTTTGAGTGTCCTTGCAAAGAAAGGTGGCTATATTGGTCACTGATTTGTTTTTGTTTTATTTTTGAATGTCAAAAATGTATATTTGTGAATGTTGAGATGTTATATTGGTTTCACTGGTAAAAATAAATAATTGAAATGGGTATATATTTGTTTTTTGTTAAGTTGCCTAATAATTATGCACAGTAATAGTCACCTGCACACACAGATATCCCCCTAAAATAGCTAAAACTAAAAACAAACTAAAAACTATTTCCAAAAATATTCAGCTTTGATATTAATGAGTTTTTTGGGTTCATTGAGAACATGGTTGTTGTTCAATAATAAAATTAATCCTCAAAAATACAACTTGCCTAATAATTCTGCACTCCCTGTATGTGGCAGCCAGAGGTTGGTGGAGGCATGACCATGATGTGGCCGAAAAACGTGCATCCGTTAAGTCGCTTCTGTTCTTCACTTATTCATTAAAATTATCACTCAAAACCGTGCAGCCATTAACAATATGCAAACGAATTACAATTAAACTTGTAATATATAAAAGATAACAGCTCCTGCTTGCACGACCATGTAGTTTTTTTTATCACACTGCAGCCGCATCTCCACTGCCCACCATGTCTGGTTCTGCACTGTAGCAAACTCAATAAATCAACTTTGCTTTCAGATAGGCTGTGGCAAAAAAAAATTCTGTCTCACTTCAGTTTCTGTAGAATTGTCACAGCTGCTTCTTAAAATAATCCAACTATTCAAGCATTAGCTTCAAACAGAGAGGGCGTACCCAAGGCTTATGGTCATAGCAGAGCTTTTTGAGAACTCAAAACCTGATAATCTTGTTTTTTTTCTACTAGTTGTAGCATGGTTACATGTACAGGGATATGAGAAGGTATACATGCAGTGCTAAAGCATAGCATTACATGAGCTTGCAAAACTGGATTAATATATAGGTCAGAAGTGGGCACTTGCTTGATCTCATTACCTAACCGCAATTACTTGAGTCAGCAGCAATGCCGGTGTTTACCTATCTCATGCAATTACCCTTCCGATGGAATAGGCATTCCTTGTCAACAGAAGAAGCCCAGGAAGATCAGGTAATACCTCTGAATACACTGTAGAAATTAATTTACTGCTTAATGATGTGTACTGATGAAATGTGGAAGGATTTGTCTAGCATATGTTCACTTCATTTTCATTTCTAGATTTTAGGAAGAGAGCTTACAAGTGTGATGTAAAAATAATAGGTCTGTTGTTCTTTTAATGATTTTAACTATGAGTTTAAAAGTAGTAATTCATAACAATTATGAAGATTAAGTCGACTTCAGGTTCATTTCCTGTTTTCTAGATGTCATACCTGGTTAGAGCAAGATTATAATGCCATTCCATGATGGAATGCATAATGGAATGCCTTTAGAGGCATTTCGTTATTCATTCCGTTATAATTGAAGTCTATGGCCTGCATAACGGATCCATCCGGTTTCCTTTTGCAGGCCATAGACATCTATTATGACGTCATGGAATTGCGTCATGGAATTGCGATATACAGTTGCAAGAAAAAGTATGTGAACCCTTTGGAATTATATGGATTTCTGCACAAATTGGTCATAAAATGTGATCTGATTTTCAAGTCACAATAGACAATCACAGTCTGCTTAAACTTAACACACAAAGAATTAAATGTTACCATGATTTTATTGAACACACCATGTAAACATTCACAGTGTAGGTGGAAAAAGTATGTGAACCGCTAGACTAATGACATCTCCAAGAGCTAATTGGAGTAAGGTGTCAGCCAACTGGAGTCCAATCAATTATATGAGATTGGAGGTGTTGGTTACAGCTGCCCTGCCCTATAAAAAACACACACCAGTTCTGGGTTTGCCTTTCACAAGAAGCATTGCCTGATGTGAATGATGCCTCGCACAAAAGAGCTCTCAGGAGACCTACGATTAAGAATTGTTGACTTGCATAAAGCTGGTAACAGTTATAAAAGTATCTCCAAAAGCCTTACTGTTCATCAGTCCACGGTAAGACAAATTGTCTATAAATGGAGAAAGTTCAGCACTGCTGCTACTCTCCCTAGGAGTGGCCGTCCTGTAAAGATGACTGCAAGAGCACAGTGCAGACTGCTCAATGAGGTGAAGAAGAATCCTAGAGTGTCAGCTAAAGACTTACAAAAGTCTCTGGCATATGCTAATAGCGAATCTACGATATGTATAACACTAAACAAGAATGGATTTCATGAGAGGATACCAGAAAGGAAGCCACTGCTGTCCAAAAAAAACATTGCTGCATGTTTACAGTTTGCTCAAGAGCACCTGGATGTTCCACAGCAGTACTGGCAAAATATTCCTTGGACAGATGAAACCAAAGTTGAGTTGTTTGGAAGAAACACACAACACTATGTGTGAAGAAAAAGAGGCACAGCACACCAACATCAAAACCTCATCCCAACTGTGAAGTATGGTGGTGGGGGCATCATGGTTTGGGGCTGCTTTGCTGTGTCAGGGACTGGACGGATTGCTATCATCAAAGGAAAAATGAATTCCCAAGTTTATCAAGACATTTTGCAGGAGAACTTAAAGCCATCTGTCCACCGGCTGAAGTTCAACAGAAGATGGGTGTTGCAACAGGACAACGACCCAAAGCATCGAAGTAAATCAACAACAGAATGGCTTAAACAGAAGAAAATACGCCTTCTGAAGTGGCCCAGTCAGAGTCCTGACCGCAACCTGATTGAGATGCTGTGGCATGTCCTCAAGAAAGCGATTCACAAGAATATTGCTGAACTGAAACTGTTCTGTAAAGAGGAATGGTCAAGAATTACTCCTGACCGTTGTGCACGTCTGATCTGCAACTACAGGAAACGTTTGGTTGAAGTTATTGCTGCCAAAGGAGGTTCAACCAGTTATTAAATCCAAGCGTTCACATACTTTTTCCACCTGCACTGTGAATGTTTACATGGTGAGTTCAATAAAAACATGGTAACATTTAATTATTTGTGTGCTATTAGTTTAAGCAGACTGTGGTTGTCTATTGTTGTGACTTAAATGAAGATCAGATCACATTTTATGACCAATTTGTGCATAAATCCATATCATTCCAAAGGGTTCACATACATTTTCTTGCAACTGTAGTCCATGGTAACAGAATCCATAACGCAATTCAGTAAATACCACAACACGAACCTGCACACAAACTTCAAAATATGAAATTCGCTCATCCCTATTGATGACCTATGCATGTCCTAAGGATAGGTCATCAATATAAAAGTCCCAGAAAACCCCTTTAACCGGGGAAAAGTCTTCAATATGGATCCAGCAGAAGGCAATAACTACACATGAGGAATCTTAGATGTTACTAGACGTTGTGTAGCTTGCTATGTTACATTGCTTGCATAGATCTATGCTATGTGAGTTCTAGAAACAATAGAGCATAGCTAGCTTGGATGTTTCTCTGACTCTCGCTACCGATCTCTACACAGGTTATACCCATCTTGGCTATGAAAGACCTAGATAGAAATACCCTTTTTAGCCCTATTTACATCACATTACTTTACTGTATGCACTAGAAAAAGTTCTTGATGTACATCTGACTTCGCAGCCAAGACAGTTCCTGAAGAAACCTCTATATATCCTGATTTACAGCTTATGAACAGACCTCTATATATCCTGATTTACATCTTATGTTCAATCCTCTTCAACATCATAAAGCAAAGCTTTTCAGTGCTGTTCAGTGAACACAGTTTGGAACACTAGGTCAACTCAATAGGTCAACTAAACCATTGCAAAAATTCCCTAATCTACTGGACTGTGCCAGCGGGGGCTGGGGGAAGGCTCATTTTAGATTTTCTGTACTGGTTCAGTTTGTAAAACATGCTAATTGCATCTCAAGGTCTACATTTTAGGATCTGGTTTGTCTAGTTTGTAAAGCATGATCTACAAGTACAGGTGAAACTAATATATGAGATAGACTCAGTACATGCAAAGAGAGATATGTCAAGCCTTTATTTGTTATAATTTGGATGATTATGGCTTACAGCTTATGAAAACCCAAATTCACAATCTCAGAAAATTTGAATATTGTAAAAAGGTTCAATATTCTAAGCTCAAAGTGTCACACTCTAGTCAGCTAATTAATCCATAACACCTGCAAAGGGTTCCTGAGCCTTTAAATTGTCTCTCAGTCTGGTTAAGTAGGAATCACAATCATTTGAAAGACTGCTGAGCTGACAGTTGTGCAGAAAACCATCACGGACACTCTCCATAACTTCTTTCAAAAGTTATGTGGAAGGGACAAGTGTGGAAGAAAAAGGTGCACAAGCAGCAGGGATGACTGCAGCCTTTCACAAGGAGTGGACTGAGGCTGGAGTTAGTGCATCAAGAGCCACCACACACAGACGGATCCTGGACATGGGATCCTTCAAATGTCGTATTCCTCTTGTCAAGCCTCTCCTGAACAACAAACAACATCAGAAGCGTCTTACCTGGGCTAAAGAAAAAAAAATAACTGGTCTGTTGATCAGTGGTCTAAAGTCCTCTTTTCTGATGAGAGCAACTTTTGCATCTCATTTGTAATCCAAGGACTTAGAGTCAGGAGGAAGAATGGAGAGGCACCCAATGCAAGATGCTTGAAGTCCAGTGTGAAGTTTCCACAGTCTGTGTTAATTTAGGGAGCCATGTCATCTTCTGGTATTGGTCCACTGCGCTTCATTAAGTCCAGAGTCAACGCAGCCATCTACCAGGAGATTTTGGAGCACTTCATGCTTCCTTCCGTAGACAAGCTTTATGGAGATGGTGACTTCATTTTCCAGCAGGACTTGGCACCTGCCCACACTGCCAAAGGTACCAAAACCTGGTTCAATGACCATGGGATTACTGTGCTTGATTGGCCAGCAAACTCGCCTTACCTGAACCCCATAGAGAATCTATGGGGCATTGCCAAGAGAAAGATGAGAGACATGAGACTAATCAATGCAGAAGAGCTGAAGGCTGCTATTAAAGCATCCTGGTCTTTCATAACACCTCAGCAGTGCCATAGGCTGATACCATCCATGCCATGCCGCATTTAAGCAGTAATTAATGCAAAAGGGACCAAAACCAAGTACATATGCATGATTATACTTTTCAGAGGTCCTACATTTTTCTATTTAACATCCTTTTTTTTATTGATTGCATGTAATATTCAAATTTTCTGAGATTGTGAATGAGGTTTTCATAAGCTGTAAGCCATAATCATCCAAATTATAACAAATAAAGGCTTGACATTTCTCTCTTTGCATGTAATGAGTCTATCTCATATGTTAGTTTCACCTTTTAAGTTGCATTACTGAAATAAATAAACTTTTGCACAATATTCAAATGTTTCGAGTTTCACCTGAATTTATACCCAGACTGTAGATATAACAAGGGGACATTCTCTACCTCTAGAGAAAATAAGGTTTCTACATCAACATAAAAGAGGATTCTTTACTGTAGCTGCAGTGAGATTATGGGACTCACTGCCTGAATTGATGGTGATGGTGAACTCACTTAAAAAAAATTTTCAGAATAGGCCTGGAATTTATGGGAAGTAGATTTCTGGAGATGGGATGCTGATCGAAAGAATTCTGACTGCCATATTTTTTCCAAAGATTCCTCTTAGTGAATTGTTGCCTTCCTCTGGATCAACATTGCAGGAAATTAGGCTGAACTGGATAAATTGTATATATTTTCAGTCTTACAAACCCATGTATTAAATGATTCATTTGTTCACCAGTATTTTATTCTTGTGCACTTGATTAGATACTCCCACTTGTTATCCAAAGGCTGTTGACTGTTCAACACTGTCATAGATTACCTTAGGGTAATGGGCAGGTATTTTTCATTACTAAGCAGAAAGTGATGATTTAACAAAACAATAATCGCTAAATATTTTTTTTCTCTGTCTGCTCGTTATTACAATTTTTGCCCCACAGAGCATTTACACTGCTAACAAGTGGCAGATTTATGATTAGGCAAGAGGATGTGGAGGCGTCAAACAATCTGTCAGTCAGGCAGATTTGTGAGAACCATGGAAAATGACTGAGATAGTTTCTCAAATTCGATTATATGAAAATTGTGCAGCATTCTGCAACAAAATGCACACGATAATCCAATTATTACCTACCTACAGAATACATAACAGTTGTCTGATTGCTGGGGGTCCCACTGCTGGGACCATCAACAATCAGTAGAACGGGTTCTCAAAAGCAAGATGGAACTGGAAAGCTTTAGAATAAACTCTTTCACAGTAAGCAGCAAGAGCTGGCAAATTCCCTATTTTCTGGGTATTTAATAAAAGTATAGTTTTATGATCTGTGTAATTTGGGTAATAGCCAGCACTGCAGGTGGCAGTTTTTTTTTTTCTTCTTTAAATAGTTTTTATTGGAAGAAAAAAAATACAAATTACCATACAAAAATCCATAAATGTTATTGCTTTTCTTCTTTTTTACCCAATTTGCCCTAAGCCCCCTACCTTTCCCCAACCCTCACTCCCCGTTGCGATGCGTCTTCTATCCCTTTCATCAGCAGATGTAAAAGGGATCTGAGTGAGGAGGAAGCAGGAAAACTTAAAACTTCCAACTTCCCCATATCCTATTCCATTTCTCCTCAGCTTTCCTTTGCTTATAAAATGTTTTCATATCTCTTAATCGTATTGACCAAATTTAACCATGTGTATACACTAAGGGTATTTTTTGCGAACCAGACTCTTCTAATCGTGAGTCTCGCCAAAAACATTCAAAAGGGTCTTTTTATACTTATGACAGTTAACCTGGGAAAGATCACTGAGTATCCAACATTGTGTCGTAAACATAATCGCTACTTTCAGTTTTTGGGCAATGTAGTTGTTAATTGCCCTACAAAATTCTATCAAATCTCTACAGGACCAGAACATATGTCCATAATCAGCTCCAGGTGAATCAGACCGTGGATAATTAGAAGTATTTCTTAAACCACACTTATTAAGCCATACTGGCATGACATATACTCCATGTAAAATATTAAATTGAACCACCACGTGATTAAAGTTATGAAACACTAGTCTTAAGTTACCCAATATGTTTCCCCAATCACCTAGTTGAATCGTTGAACAATCCACTCCCCAGACCCTTTGTCCCGGGGAGCATATATTATTAAATAGTGCTTCCAATAACAATTTATAAAGTTGGGAAATCTTGACCTTCCGACCCGTTTCCCATTAAATCATTCAAAGGTGTAGAATCTCAAGGATAGACTTATCTTTTACACTAAGGAGTGACGAATGTAACTGAAAATACCTAAACCAAGATAAATTAACTATATGTTCCCTTTGTGCCAACTCCAAGAAAGGAAGTATAGCTCCATTTCTCACCACTTGTGTAACATAAAAAATATTGTTTTGTTGCCAATAGTTATCCCCAGCTAAAACGTCTAATTTCTGTAGATAATGATTATGCCAAAGAGGCGTGCAAGTAATAACCGACGCTTTAGTAAATAATTTCCTAGACTCTCTATGTTCCTGTTGGATAGTGGATAGCCGGCCAGCCTCTAATATAAATATATTATTGTATGAGGCACTGCTAACCAAGGTCCGACAAAGTAAACTTTTCTCACAAGGAAATACGATCCTCTACTCCTAATATCCCAAACCCTTCAATCTTAGCGTCTTGCCTAACCCTAGCAGCCAGAGGTTCAATATAAATATCAAATAGTAATGGAGAGAGTGGACATCCTTGACTGGTTCCTCTATTCAGGGAAAAACTGCTTGTCAAACTCTCATTGATGTTCAATCTCGCGATAGGGGACTTATACAAAAGCTTAATCATGTTTATGAATCTAGAGCGGAATCCCATTTTCCCTAGGACCTTCCAGAGGAACCCCCACTCCACCCTGTTAAGCGCCTTGGAGGCACCCAAAGACAGTATGGAGCGGGAGACCCCCCTGGAGGACTGAATATTCGCATACAACCGATGTAAGTTAAAGTGAGTACCTTTATTGGGAATGAACCCATTCTGATCAGGGTGTATAATTGATAAAATAACCTTGGATAACCGTGTTGTCAAAAGAGCTTCGTATTGGTGTTCAATAGGGAAATTGGCCTATATGATCCCATAGCTAAGGGGTCCTTCCTCTTTTTCAATATTAATATGATTATTGCCTCTGCCATTGATTCTGGAAGACTACCCTCCTCCAGTAATCCGAAGAACACCTTCAAAAGATGAGGAAAAATAACCTCTCTTTATTTACAATAAAATTCATATGGGAATCCATCGGACCCAGGGGAGAAGTTTCCAGAACATGCCTTCAATGTTGCCTCTAATTCCTCTAGGGAAAGATCTGCGTCAAGGAGTTCTCTTTGGGTTTCTGTTAGAGCTGGGAGAGAGATAGAATCCTCTGTTGAACTAATACTGACTATCTCTTATTTTAATATCTAATATCTCTTTTTTTTTCTCCTGATTAGATATCACTCTCGCCAGGAGTTTCCCTGGTCTACCTGATTCCGAGAAGTATTTTTGCCCCTTTAAGAAAAGTTTCTGCTGGGCTTTTTCCAGAAGAAAGTCAGAATATGCCTGACTTGCATTCTGCATAATGTCTCTATTTGCGGTTGTTTTGTTCCTAGAAAGTTTGTTCGTAGCAACTAGAACTGCTTCGTTTAAATCTCTCTCTTTCCTACCATATCCCATTCTTAAATTAACGATATTACTAAAGAATACTACCCTCATATAGGCTTTTAATGCATCCCATACCAATTGGATTTTCACAGAGTTGTAATTATTATCCCAAAAGCACACCATCACCTGTTTCATAACTTTGTGATTATCCATTATAGTAATCCAATTGGGGGTTAACCTAAATGGGGCTCTTTCCCTGTAGTTGTTGTCCCTCATAATTAATTCTAGAGAAAGCGGAACATGATCTGAAAAAGACCTGGCCTCATATTTCATTCGTCTAATATGTATTTTTATTATTTTTTGGACACCTGCTTCGTCCCCTTTTGTATCTTTTCATCCGTGCAGGGGATCTCTTCCTTACAGACTGTGGAGCGCATTTTTATTCCACAGCGTTGTGCATCATTAGGGAGGAGGTGAGCAGGAAATGACATACATCTCCTGCTGCTAAGTCTGTGGAACGCATTAGCATTCCACATTAATTTCCGCCGTGCGCTGGATTGAATCTGAACGGGTGGAGCCTCTAGTTGAGGAGGATACGTCATATCCGGTTCCGGCCGCTCAGTGGAACGCATTTGTGTTCCACAGCGGCGTCCTTTATATCTATTAGACTGTTTATATGGTTAGTGTCTCAAGGGGACGTCATTACCACTTTGACAATTTACTTTATTATAGGTATTATTTATAAGAAGGGGTTAAAGAGTACCATATACAGTTTTCTGTATGGGGGGGGGGGGAATTGAGGGGAGGAGTCTGGAGGGATGTAGTCCTACTTAAGGCACCAAGTTTAAACAGGCTATAGACATCATTTGGTAGCCCACATCTGAGGTTGTACTGGTGGAGACATAAGGCTGGAGAACAAAATCACCATATCACTACTGGCCGGTCTCCTATACATCGGGAAGTGTCCCCTGAAGAACCAGTGGCATTACTGGAGAAACGCAGTGTTGGGACTCATTTTTTCAACTTTTCTTTTTGGGGGAACAACAACCATCTTTAGGGTAAGGGCAGGGTATGGAAAGGGTTTAGCCACTGAGAGGTGTGGTCGCCCGTTTCGGGGCAGGTGCTCTGCCTGTAGGCAGGGTGAGATCCAGGTATAGTGTAGGGATTTATATTTTGTTCCCTTAATCCCGATTTTGACATCTAACTGGGATATACTTTGTACCAGCAAATTGAGAATAAGAAGGACACAAATTGTCCCACCTTCTACTATATTCCGGGTCAACAAACCGTGAGTAAGAAGGACATAAACTGTCCCACCTCTTGACAAACCTGCCTGAGATTGTGATTTTAGATACTGTATATGGTGTATTCACTGTTTATATCTAACTATCAGTAGGGGGTCTTTTGCAACACATGTTTTAATGTATTCAATAAAAGGTATGTTTTAATAAGGGAGGTACATTCTTTAGTGTTTTGTAATTTGGGTAATAGCCAGCACTGCAGGTGGTGGATAGGGTGTACGGTAGTTATATTGGTGTTTTCTCCCTGGTACACTCATAGTTAATGGATAAGATCAAACATGTCCATATAATAAGTTGTCACAGTGGTTGGTCCTACTTCTCCAAAGTACATCGGAGGTTGCCATAGTAAAATTAAAAACCACAAAATAAAATGACCCCCGAAACAAAAGGCAAGAAAACAATGTGCGTCAAGTCTGAACTTTTATATAAGGAGTGTTTGATACTTTAATTGCTCTCCAGCAGTTCTTCTCATCTGCAGCTGCTGCAAGTCTATTAACTGTGATGCAGGCTTGGAAAAAAAAACAAAAAACACTTTGTTGCTGTAGTAAAGTTATCAACTCTTATGTGAGCAAGGGCTATGAGAGTAATATTTAGGGTATGTTCAGGGGGCTGTGGGGTTTCGCTCTAGTAGAAAGGGTAAGAGGGCACAGTACAGAGGCAAAATACAAGTTCTTCGATTAAAATGTCAGTGTTTATTCACACTTGAGACAATTGCACAAAACTGCACATAACTTTGCAGTCTTGGTGTTAATTCACACACAATGGAAAGTTCATATAACATAAGTCACCTTGCTGGCAGTTCGGCCTCCAGAAGTCCACAGCAGGCTTTAGGCCTGTTTCCCCAGCGTGCGGCTCTCTGCCCTCCAGCACGGCACAAATCCTCAGATCCCAAAACAGAGACATCTCTGCTGAGCCCAGCTGCCTATTTAAGGACAGCCGGGTGCTGCCAAAATCCGGAACGGTACTTAAACTCTGGTCCAGTATGTGACCTCACCTGGCTGGAAACCAGCCCAGCAGCACATGCTGGGAGGAAAATATCTGCCTTGCCAGACACAACCCCTCACTGTGTCACAGGGCTTAAAATACACCAAAAAAGAACACGTCGATTTGCTGTGGAATAAGCGGCAGAAATCCAAGGCCAAGCCTTGTATTTCTACTGCAGATTTATAGTTTGTCATGCCACATGGCTACCCAACCAACATGTCACTTTTTGATGCATATTTTAAATCACAACCACATGAATGGTAACACAGATTCCCTTTACAAACAGAGATGTGGATTTGCCCTGATCTTCATTTGCATTTCGTCATGGGTCAATAGGCGCTAAGTGAAATTTGAGCCATGTGAACATATCCTTATAGAGGCCAACGGTTTTCACGCAATTCCTTTAATCCTGCAATCCAGATCCTGGAATTTTTGATATTCTGGATTATTGGACAGTCACAGAATTTTTTTTTTTTTTTTGAGGCATGGGAAGGCTTTATTGCCAAACCGAATACAGGACAAGATAAAGCAACATTTCCGCCTGACCACATGGTATTTTTTTAAAATTCAAGAGATGGTTTATTGAAAAGTAAGATGCACAAGTATTCATACAGCGAGGAGTAGTTCGGTCAATCCATTCCAAATAAATCAAGCAATACATAAAGACATGTGATATACTAAGCCGGCTCAGCACATGATAAATGGAGCTGCATAGAAGTATTACAGTTGGTTTATAGTATACTCAGCAGTGGGAATCAAAACCATAACCTAACAAAAACTAAAAAGAAAACATATTTTAATAATAAAGTCATCTTGACTTTGACCGACCACCCAGGGGCATGAGGCGTAGAATTTTTGAGGAAATTGACTAACGTTTGCAGTCACCAAGTGTAGAGGCCAACAATCCGACAGTTCAGCTCCCCTCAAGAAGGCAACAACCAAAGACTATAGCAATCTAGAGAGTGAGCTTAATATCAGCCTATCAAAGTAGAGTTGGAAGTGGTCCAGGCAGACTAGATAGCATTAAATTTGTCAGGGTTTCCCAGATGTAGGTAAGGGAGAAGTAGGTAAGCAAGATATTCACTGTATGGACACATTGAGCATAGGAAGGTATAATATTGTTCATAAAAATTCTACCAATCAGCTTCCTTGCTTGAAAGAGTACTTCATGAACAAACTTGACATAAGAAGTGGATAACATTAAGGTTTCGATGAGTCCATGTAAGCAGAATTGGGGGTTAAAGGCACAGGAACACCCATAAGGTCATTTAGGAATTTAATAACTTTTAGGACATATATCTGGTCTGCCTGGACAATACATAGCTACTCTAGTCATAGTTAAATAAGCCTGATGTTATCATGTATAATTGGGAGACCTTTTTCAGAGTATTTAGGTGAAGTTTTTATCGGGACCAGTATATCATCCCAATGATCCGTGGAAAAGTCACCTACTACTATTTTCTCACTTAGATTTACTAGATACCTTGATTTTAGCCTGATGGTGGTGCAGGACGCACTTATAAATCAAAGAATACTTCCTTTGAAATTACATTTGAGTATAAGTGGTGCTATAGGAAAGTCAGAAAGAACTATGGCCCATGTGCCAAACTGCGCAAGTGTATCACAACTAAAGGTATGGAAACAACATGCAATTAGAGAGATTGAATTCCTCGTTTAGGGCTGTTTCACACGAGCGGATGCCGTGCGTGACATCCGCTCCGTGAAAGAGTGCCAAGACCCGATGCAGACTGCAGAGGCACGGAGCATTAACATGACTGATAATGCTCCGTGCCTCTCTGTGATCTCTTTGCTACGAAATCACAGTGACAACTTTATCTCACTGTGATTTCGTAGAAAAGAGGTCACAGAGAGGCACGGAGCATTATCAATCATGTTAATGCTCCGTGCCTCTACAGTCTGCATCGGGTCTTGGCACTCTTTCACGGAGCGGATGTCACGCACGGCATCCGCTCGTGTGAAACAGCCCTTAGGGTTTGAAACTGTTGTTTAATGGCTCCATTGGTAACAAGATGGCCAATATCATGTATGCCAGATTCAACAGAATGTTAGAAATTATTAGAAATCTACTTATTGAAAATGAAAAACTAAAATATTCAGGCCCTTTAGTTGATTGAAGCCTCTTAGGCAGCAATTACAGCCTCCACTCTTCTTGGGTATGATGCCACAAGGTTTGCATACCTGGATTTCGGGATTTTCTGCTATTCTTCCTTTGCAGGTGCTCTCAAGTTCTGTCAGGTTGGATGGGGATCGTCGAAAGACAGACATTTTCAGGCCTCTCCAGAGATGCTTTTAATTAGGTTCAAGTCAGGGCATTGAAGTCAGTTGTGCTTCAGCCACAGAGTTGTCTTGGCTGTGTGCTTAGGGTCATTGCCTTGTTTGAAGGTGAACTTTCAGCCTAGTCTGACGTCTGGTGCACTCAGGCTTTCATTAAGAATATCTATGTACTTTGCTGCATTCAGCTTTCCCTCAATCCTGAACAGACTCCCAGCACCAATTGTGGAAAAACACCCCCACACCATGAGTGCTCCCACAACCATGCTTCCCTTTAGGGATGGTATTGGGCAGGTGATGAGCAGTGTCTGGGTTCCTCCAGACACGATACTTACAATTGAGGCAAAAAAAGTTAAATCTTAATTTCATTAGGCCAGAGTATATTGGTTCTCACAGTCTGAGAGTCCTTTAGATGCTTTTTTGTAATTTCCAGGTGGGCTTTCATGTGGAGGGGCTTCCTTCTGGTCACTCTGCCATAAATCTTAGATTGGTGGAATACTGCAGTGAGGGTTGACCTTTTATAAGTATCTCCCATCTGCACACAGGTTCTTTGGAGCTCAGCCAGAGGGCATATTGGGTTCTTTGTTACCTCTAGTTTGATGGGCAGCCAGTTCTAGGAAGAGTCCTGGTTGTTCCCAAATGTATCCATTTAAAAATGATAGAATCCACTGTGCTCTTGGGAACTTTCAGTGCAACAGAATATTTTTGTACCCTTTTCCGGGACTTTGCCTCCACAAGATCATGTCTCTGGACCCTGCAGGAAGTTCTTTCCTCCTCATGGCTTGGTGTTTTCAATATGAATTGTCAGCTGTGAGACCTTATATAGACAGTGGTGTATCTTTCCAAATCACATCCGATCAACTTAATTTACCTCAGGTGAACTACTATCATGGTGTAGAAACATCTCAAAGATGATGAAGAGAAATGGGAGGTCCCCAGAGCAAAATTTCAAGTGTTATAGCAAAGGGTCTAAATACTATGTCCATGCATACTAATATGTCCATGCAAAAATGTTTGTTTTCCCTATTTAATATATTTACAAAAAATTCTGTTTTCACTTTCTCATTATGGAGAATTGGGTGCACATTGATGGGGGAAAACTTATTTTAGCACAAGGTGGCAACATAGCAAACTGAAAAAAAGTGAAAGGATATAAAGACTTTCCAAATGCATTGTATGACTTGTACACAGGATATGTGATAATAATAGGTGTCTGATCAATAAAGGTCTAACCACTGGAACCTCTACCAATCACAAGAACAGGGGTTTTGTGTATCCTGTTTTGAGTGGAGCACTGGTCGAGCATGCACACTGCCACTCCAGTCATAGTCTATGGGACTGCTAAGGACAACCAATCACACAGTCACTATTCAGACAGGGGGACATGAGACCTGCTTTCTCATGATCAGTGGGGGTCCCAAGCTTTTATTCCTGGACAACCCCTTTAATACAAGTTGTAGCTCACTATAAATGGATTGGTTAGTGTTCATTGTTAATGGCCATGCGGTAACCCACAAAAAAATCATACAACCATTAATAAACAATATATATTTCTAATTAGTTAATTAATACCACCACAGCATACATGGTCGAGGGGTTCTGATGCACATGGACAAGCCTCAGCTGCATCATGGTCACCCAGATTGGCTGTATACAAACCATTTCCCCATTATACTTAAAGGGGTTGTCTCATCGCTAGGATATGCCCCCATTGTCTTATAGGTACGGGTCCCACCAATGGGACCCGCACCTATATCGAGAACGGAGCCCCGCAAGTGAAGGAGGGTGGACTGCGCATGCGCAGCCACCCTCTATTCATTTTCTATGGGGTTGGCGAAAATAGCTGAGCGCTGGCTCGGCTATTTATGTCGGACCCATAGAAATGAATGTGAGCGGGGGCCGCACATGGACGGTACGCTCCCATTCAATTTTATGGGGAGCCGGCTTGGTGGTGGCCGGACCGGAGCCCTCCAGCCACCACCTTGCAGGGCTCCGTTCTCGATATAGGTGCGGGTCTCAGCGGTGGGAACCGCACCTATAAGACAATGGGGACATATCCTAGCGATATGCCCCCATTGTCCATGATGAGACAACGCCTTTAATGATTGATGTGTAATTTGCTACCGGAGGCTTAGCAACATCAGACCTAACTCCTAACATTGGACCTCTCTTGTCTCGTTGTTCATATTGATTACAAGTGCTGCTAGTGAGTATTTATACCTGCCACCAACACTTCTAGTTCCAGCAACCATGGCGGACAATGTGATCAGACATTTTAAAAATAAATCTTTTTTTAATTGTGTTGTTAAAAGGGTTGTTCAGAATGGGAAGGAAGCAGGAAAACACAGGGAATTCACTGCAATAAAGAAGTGATCATTACTTACCCGGCAGATCCTGTGCTGCCACTCTGGTTCTCCTGGCTGAAATCTGTTCACCCGGCTGCAGTGGTGACAACATGTGACCACTGCAGCCGATCACTGGCATCAGCAATGCACTGAAGAGGGCAGATGTCCGAGATAATTAAAAATCTTAGGCATGCCCCCCGACTGATGTAAAAATGGTGCTAAACCTAGTTCTTTCTAAGACACCACTCTGTGCTGCCGAACTTGTCCTCCTGCCTCTGCTAGTTTACAGACCTCAGCGGTAACATGCAGATATTTTTAATTATCTTGGAAACCTCTTTTTAATAGAAGATTTCTACACTCAACCATATACTGTATATAAACATATGTTATACTGTATGTATGTAACACTAAAACTTCGCCAGTAGGTGGTAGTATGTTCTTATTCTTGTGGATAGCTTGTTCCATAACTTTAGCTTGGTGATCCAGGCTGGATGACGATGTCGGCAAGCATATGCAATTCAATGAGGCACTGAAGCTGCAGTGCTTGTAGCCCTATTGTAACTCAGAAGCACTTTAACCCCTTTCCACTCAGTGACATATGATTAGGTCACTCAGCACAGATAGTTAAAGAGGTATTCCCATCTGAGACAATGGGGGTATATCGCTATGATATGCCACCATTGTCTGATAGGTGCGGGTCCCACCCCTGAGATCCGCAACTACACAGAGAATAGAGCAGGGAAGATGGTGGCCAGAGGACTCCGGGTTTCCGTGGTTCGGCCACCACCAAGCGCTCTCCCCATAGAAGTGAATGAGAGCGCACCACGCTTGCGCGGCCACTGCCCCCATTCATTTTGTACGGGGCTAACGGAAATAGCCAAGCCAGCGCTCTGCTATATTTGGCGGCCCCATAGAAATGAATAGAGGGCAGCTGTGCATGAGTAGTGCGCCCTCCACCACTTTCAGGGCTCTGTTCTCAGTGTAGGTGTGGGTCCCAGCAGTGGGACCTGCACCTATCAGACAATGGGGGCATATCCTAGCGATATGCCCCCATTGTCTGAGATGGGAAAACCCCTTTAACAGTGCTGTTATAGTATATCACTGTGATGGCGCAGGCTCAGGGGCCGTTTATTACATCTGTGCATGTGTATTATACAGCTGGGACTCAGACATCACTGCCAGGATTGGAGGTAATTCCAATCCCGGTGGTTTAACCACTATAATATGATCAAAAGGTCCCATGTATCCCAAAATGGTCTCACACAGCTCAGTAGAAAAATAAATAAAAAATATGGGTGCCAAAATATGGCGACACAAAATATATTGTTTTCTAAAAGTAGTAAAACATAACAAAAAACAAATAAATTTGGTATCTCCAAAATTATATTGACCCGCAGAATAAAGATCATTTTTACCATAAGTGAACACTGTAAAAATTAAACTCTATAAACAATACACACATGGTGGCATTAAAAATATCAAACAAAAAACAAGTCCTCATATGGCTATGCTGGCAGTGAAATAAAAAAAAAGTTATGGCTTTTGAAATGGGGAGATGAAAAAATGATGAAAATCATTTGAAGTTTAAAGGGGTTGTGTCACTTTAGCAAATGGCATTTATCATGTGGATTAAGTTAATACAAGGCACTTACTAATGTATTGTTATTATCCATATTGCTTTCTTTGCTGGCTTGATTCACTTTTCCATCACATTTTATAGTGCTCGTTTCCATGGTTACGACCCGCCTGCAATCCAGCAGTGGTGGTCGTGCTTGCATAGTATAAGAAAAAGCACCAGCCATATTCCAGCACTTTTTTCTATAGTGTGCATCCACGACCGCCGCTGCTGGATTACAGGGTGGGTGTAACTATGGAAATGAACAGTGTACAATGTGATAAAAAAATGAATCTAGCCAGCAAAGGAGGCAATATGGACATTCACAATATATTAGTAAGTGCCTTGTATTAACTTTTTCTACATCATAAATGCCATTTCCCGAAGTGAGACAACTTCTTTAAGTACCAAACTATGCTGCATCCTTAAAGCTATGTACACCTTTGGAGGCAATTTTTATTATTGCATTGTACTTATTTTGAGCTAAAAATCATTGTTTCATTTGGTCTTTATTAACAATATGGAATCCTTTTTTCTGTACAGAGCTGAGATACTGCAGAAGCAGCCTATGGATTTTCTGTCTTTCCCGTCATCTGGGGAGCAGACAGGCTCCTTATCTCTGCTCTCTGACCTTATAAACACTCATTAAAGCTCAATCTTTATCTTACTGATAAAAATGTGGCTTTAGAAATAAGGCTACGTTCACATCACCGTTCAGCCTTTCCATTCTCCTGCTCCGTTTAGGGGCAGGAGAACGGAAAGGACGTATAAGCACATAACTGACACCAAACTGAGTCAAATGGAGCCTGAGGACCCCATAGACTATAATGGGGTCCGTTATGTTTCCGCTCAGAAGATGATTTTTAAGCGGAGACAAAAGTTGTGCATGCGGGACTTTTGTCTCCGCTTAAAAATCATCTTCTGAGCGGAAACATAACGGACCCCATTATAGTCTATGGGGTCCTAAGGGCTCCGTTTGACTCAGTTTGGTGTCAGTTATGTGCTTATCCGTCCTTTCCGTTCTCCTGCCCCTAAACGGCGCAGGAGAACGGAAAGGCTGAACGGTGATGTGAATGAAGCCTAAGGGATATTAGATAACTGGCACAAAGTGAAAGTACCAGTTACACAGTTAGAAAAACTGTTAACCCTTTGTGAGAGAACGCCTCAGTATTTTTAATAAAGACCAATTGAAAATTAGTAAAATGCAATCATTAAAAAATTTGCCTCCAAAGGTGTACATAGCCTTTAGGCCTCTTGCACACTAACTTTTTTTTTCCGTTTCCGTTCCATTTTTTGCGTTCCGTATACAGAACCATTCATTTCAATGGATCCGCAAAAAACATGGAAGGTACTCCGTATGCCTTCCGTTTCCGTTCAAAGATAGAACATGTCCTATTATTGTCCGCATTACGGACAAGGATAGTACTGCTCTATCAGGGGCCAGCTGTTCTGTTCCTCAAAAAACGTAATGCACACGGACGTGTGCTGCATATTTGAGAAGAGTCACATGATTCAAATCACACGGAAATCTGTTTCTACAGCCTGAGGATAATACTCTGCTGCATCATTATTTTCCAGAAACCTGATAGAATTGATTGCAAGGATCTGTTAAGGTGCCATACAGAGAGTGCAGAATTATTAGGCAAATGAGTATTTTGACCACATCATCCTCTTTATGCATGTTGTCTTACTCCAAGCTGTATAGGCTCGAAAGCCTACTACCAATTAAGCATATTAGGTGATGTGCATCTCTGTAATGAGAAGGGGTGTGGTCTAATGACATCAACACCCTATATCAGGTGTGCATAATTATTAGGCAACTTCCTTTCCTTTGGCAAAATGGGTCAAAAGAAGGACTTGACAGGCTCAGAAAAGTCAAAAATAGTGAGATATCATGCAGAGGGATGCAGCACTCTTAAAATTGCAAAGCTTCTGAAGCGTGATCATCGAACAATCAAGTGTTTCATTCAAAATAGTCAACAGGGTCGCAAGAAGTGTGTGAAAAAACCAAGGCGCAAAATAACTGCCCATGAACTGAGAAAAGTCAAGCGTGCAGCTGCCAAGATGCCACTTGCCACCAGTTTGGCCATATTTCAGAGCTGCAACATCACTGGAGTGCCCAAAAGCACAAGGTGTGCAATACTCTGAACAAGACACACAAGCTGAAACGTCAAGACTGGGCCAAGAAATATCTCAAGACTGATTTTTCTAAGGTTTTATGGACTGATGAAATGAGAGTGAGTCTTGATGGGCCAGATGGATGGGCCCGTGGCTGGATTGGTAAAGGGCAGAGAGCTCCAGTCCGACTCAGACGCCAGCAAGGTGGAGGTGGAGTACTGGTTTGGGCTGGTATCATCAAAGATGAGCTTGTGGGGCCTTTTTGGGTTGAGGATGGAGTCAAGCTCAACTCCCAGTCCTACTGCCAGTTTCTGGAAGACACCTTCTTCAAGCAGTGGTACAGGAAGAAGTCTGCATCCTTCAAGAAAAACATGATTTTCATGCAGGACAATGCTCCATCACACGCGTCCAAGTACTCCACAGCGTGGCTGGCAAGAAAGGGTATAAAAGAAGAAAATCTAATGACATGGCCTCCTTGTTCACCTGTTCTGAACCCCATTGAGAACCTGTGGTCCATCATCAAATGTGAGATTTACAAGGAGACACCTCTCTGAACAGTGTCTGGGAGGCTGTGGTTGCTGCTGCACGCAATGTTGATGGTGAACAGATCAAAACACTGACAGAATCCATGGATGCCAGGCTTTTGAGTGTCCTTGCAAAGAAAGGTGGCTATATTGGTCACTGATTTGTTTTTGTTTTGTTTTTGAATGTCAGAAATGTATATTTGTTAGGGGTGCACCGAAATTTCGGCGGCCGAAAATATCGGCCGAGAATGCACCTAATCTGTTTCTGCCGATATTTTTACATATCGGCCGGAAATAGCGGGGAGGGACTGGGAGGAGGAGCTGGGGGCCGGTGCGTTCACTGTGCTCCGGCCCCCAGTGTCATGGTCTTACCTCCTTGCTGTTCCCTTCGTTTGACATGTGCTGGCGGCCATCTTGGTTTCTGGGTTTTCTTGTAGCCTCCCACCCTGCGGCTCCTCCTTCCCACTGGGAGGAGCTGGATGCCTAGCTCATATATATAGGAGGTCTGTGGCTTCAGTTCCTTGCTTGGTCCTCCTGTGTTCACATGCTTCCAAGACTGCTGCTGCTTCTGGTTCCTGATCCTGGCCTCGTCTGACTACCCCGTTGGTTCCTGATTCCGGCTTCGTCTGACTACCCCGTTGGTTCCTGATTCCGGCTTCGTCTGACTACCCCGTTGGTTCCTGTTCCTGGCTTCGTCTGACTACCCTTCTGGTTCCTGACCTCTGTCTCCGCAAGACCCTGCTTCGGTTTAGCCATCCGTTCGGACTTTGCTACGGCTTGCTCTTCAATAAAACCTTCTTATTTTCCACTTATCTCTTGTTGTACGTCTGGTTCATGGTTCCATGACATTAGGACCAAGCCATGAATTCTGACGGTACAGGGTCACCCTCGCTACCTACGCTGGTTGCCAGACTTGATCAGCAGGATCACCTGTTGGGTCGGTTCGCTGTGGCGTTGCAAACCCTGCTTGAACGCACGGCTCATTTAGCTTCCGTTGCCGATGGGTCGGTTGTCGCTCCTGGGCCCGCTCCTACTGCCGCTCCGGTTGTTGCGCCAGAGTCTACCCTGACACCTGTTGCTGCGCCTGTGGTGTTTCAGGGTATGACCGGTTCTGCCCCCCTTCCACAGCGCTTTGGGGGAGAGCCAACTCAGTGCCGAGGTTTCCTTAACCAGGTGGGCATTTACTTCGAGTTGCTGCCACATGCCTTTCCTACTGAGAGATCAAGGGTGGGCTTCTTGATCTCGCTGCTCTCGGACAAGGCCTTGGCCTGGGCCAGCCCTTTATGGGAGAACAACAATCCGGTGGTTGCCGAGTTTTCCGGTTTTGTTGCTTCTCTTCGGAAGGTATTCGATGTGCCGGCTCGTGCTGCCTCTGCTGCGAAGCTCCTTATGTCCATCAGACAGGGTTCACGATCCGTAGCTGAATACGCCATTGAGTTTCGTACCCTGGCAGCAGAGGTGGGCTGGAATAATGAGGCTCTGGTCGCTGCTTTCTCTCATGGTCTCTCGGATGCCTTGAAGGATGAGGTTGCAGCTAAGGACCTACCAGTGGAGCTCGAGTCTCTTATTTCTTTCCTGATTTTGATTGACACCAGACTCAGGGAGAGACCTTCCTTTAAGGAGAGCCTGCGGAGGTCTCCTAACAGATTGGCGCCTACGTTTGCTGTCCCACCCGTGCCTCCCTCTCCTCCCACGCCTCCTGGGGATGACTTGTCTGGGGGTGAACCCATGCAGCGGGGGTTTGCTCGCCTGTCTGAGGGGGAGAGGGTACTCCGGAGACGCGAGGGCCGATGCATGTACTGTGGTCTCGGTGGGCATTTTCGGTTGGCATGTCCGAACCGTCCGGGAGAACGCTCGCACCTGAGGTCCTGTCGGGGGCAGATCTTGGGTGGAGTCTCCTCGTCCCCGGTTTCCCGTGTTGACAAACCACTGATCACGGTTGTCCTCTCCTGGGTCGGGGGCTCGGTGACGACCCAGGCGTTGGTGGACTCTGGTGCTGGTGGTTTGTTCATTGATAGAGTGTTCGTTGCCGCCAATTCCATTCCTCTGCAGCCTCGAGGTTCCCCACTGGCTCTTGAGGCGATAGACGGCAGACCCCTTCTGCCGCCACACGTGACTCATGAGACCCTTCCAGTGGGGATGGCCATTGGTGCCGTTCACAGAGAGTCGGTCTGTCTCCAGGTTATTTCGTCTCCACACTACTCGGTGGTCTTGGGGTACCCCTGGCTCCAGAAGCATAATCCGACTTTCGATTGGAGATCGGTCGAGATCCTCTCGTGGTCACCGCAGTGTGGGGCTAGTTGCATCCATGGGCCTGTCAAGTTGCTGTGTACTTCCTCGGACTCTCTGTTGCCTCCTGAATACGAAGAGTACCGGGATGTATTCGATAAGGTGCGCGCGGTTGCCCTACCTCCGCACCGCCCATACGATTGTGCCATAGAGTTACAATCCGGTGCCGTTCCTCCTCGTGGCAAAGTCTATCCACTGTCGGTAGCGGAGAATGAGGCCATGGAGGAGTACGTGAGGGAGGCGCTTTCACGCGGACACATTCGCAAATCCTCGTCCCCGGCAGGGGCTGGATTTTTCTTTGTGAAAAAGAAGGGCGGCGAGTTGAGGCCTTGCATCGATTACAGGGGTCTCAATCGCATCACGATCAAGAACGCTTACCCGATACCCTTGATTTCCGAGCTGTTCGATCGCCTCAAAGGGGCCACGGTCTTTACCAAACTCGACCTGAGGGCGGCATATAACCTGGTAAGGATCAAGGCGGGCGATGAGTGGAAGACCGCGTTTAACACCAGGACCGGTCATTATGAATCCTTGGTTATGCCCTTTGGGTTGTGCAATGCGCCCGCAGTCTTCCAGGAATTCATCAACGATGTTTTCCGTGACCTGTTGCAGCAGTGTGTGGTGGTCTATTTGGATGACATCTTGGTATATTCTGCATCCATGGAGGCCCACATTCTGGATGTCAGACGAGTGTTGCAACGCTTACGAGTGAACAAGCTGTTCGGTAAGCTTGAGAAATGCGAATTTCACCGATCCCAGGTAACCTTCTTAGGTTACATCATTTCCGCTGAGGGGTTCTCCATGGATCCTGAGAAGGTTTCGGCTGTCTTACAGTGGCCCCAGCCCAGTGGGCTTCGTGCCCTGCAGCGCTTTTTGGGCTTCGCCAATTATTATCGGAAGTTCATCAGGGACTTTTCCATGCTAGCCAAGCCTCTCACGGATCTGACCAGGAAGGGCAGTAATCCTCAGGTCTGGCCGCTCGAGGCCATCCGAGCTTTTGAGGCTCTAAAGTCCGCCTTTGTGTCGGCTCCGATTCTGTCGCATCCCAACCCTGGGTTGCCTTTTGTCCTCGAGGTGGACGCGTCTGAGACGGGAGTAGGCGCCCTCCTGTCTCAGCGTAGAACACCAGAGGGTCCTCTGCTTCCTTGTGGGTTTTACTCCCGGAAACTGTCTTCCGCGGAGTGCAACTATCAGATTGGTGACAGGGAGTTATTGGCCATCGTGCAGGCCCTTAAAGAATGGAGGCACTTGCTCGAGGGCTCGGTGGTTCCGGTTCTCATCCTGACGGACCACAAGAATCTGACCTACCTCTCTGAGGCCAAGAGATTGACACCACGTCAGGCCAGATGGGCTCTGTTCTTGTCACGTTTTAATTACGTGGTCTCCTACCTACCCGGCTCCAAGAACATCAGAGCGGATGCCTTATCACGGCAGTACTCCGAGCTGTCCGGGGAGGAGTCGATTCCGACTACGGTCATACCCCCGAATCAGATCCTGGCCGCTATTCGCACCAGCCTGACTTCTCCTCTGGGTGAGCAGATTTTGGCGGCTCAATCTGGTGCTCCCTCTGGGAGACCCAACGGCAGATGTTTTGTGCCTGAGGAGTTGCGCACTCGGTTGTTGCAAACCTACCATAACTCCAAGGCCGCGGGGCACCCTGGAAAGAATCGGCTGTCCTGGGCGGTTTCACGTCTGTTCTGGTGGCCTTCTCTACGTTCCGACATCGCCGCATATGTAGCGGCATGCTCCGTTTGTGCCCAGAGTAAGTCCCCTCGGCACCTTCCGTTGGGCCTTTTGCAACCCATAGCCACCGGGGAGCGTCCATGGTCACACCTGGGGATGGATTTCATTGTGGACCTCCCTGCATCCCGAGGCCATACGGTCATTCTCATGATTGTGGATCGGTTTTCCAAGATGTGCCACTGTGTTCCTCTCAAGAAGTTACCCTCTGCACAAGAGTTGGCCTCGATTTTTGCCAGGGAGGTCTTCCGGTTGCACGGTTTGCCCAAGGAGATTGTGTCGGATCGGGGGAGTCAGTTTGTGTCCAGGTTCTGGCGCGCCTTTTGCTCCCAGTTGGGGATTCATCTCTCTTTCTCCTCGGCCTACCACCCTCAGTCCAATGGGGCCGCAGAACGATCCAATCAGGCCTTGGAGCAATTCCTTCGTTGCTATGTCTCCGATCACCAAGACAATTGGGTTGACCTCCTGCCTTGGGCTGAGTTTGCCAGGAACACGGCGGTGAACTCTTCCTCTGGGACGTCTCCCTTCATGGCCAATTATGGGTTCCAACCTGCCGTGTTACCGGAGGTATTCTCTCCCCAGGATATTCCGGCTGTGGAGGATCACCTTTCCGTCCTACGTGCTTCTTGGGTACAGATCCAGAGGTCCCTTGAGGTCTCTGCGCAGCGCCAGAAACTCCAGGCTGATCGCAGACGAGCGCCCGCTCCTTCCTACCAGGTCGGAGACCGCGTATGGTTGTCCACCCGCAACCTCAACCTTCGAGTGCCCACTCCCAAGCTGGCGCCTCGCTTTGTTGGTCCCTTCCGAGTGCTTCGCAGGGTAAACCCGGTAGCCTATGCCCTTGCGCTTCCTCCTGGCATGCGGATCTCCAACGTGTTTCATGTCTCCCTGTTGAAGCCACTGGTGTGTAATCGTTTCACTTCCTCGATTCCTCGGCCTCGTCCGGTCCAAGTGGGCAATCGTGAGGAGTATGAGGTGAGCAATATCCTGGACTCACGCCTGGTCCGCGGCCGGGTGCAGTTTTTGGTCCATTGGCGTGGTTATGGTCCAGAGGAGCGTTCCTGGGTTCCCTCCGCAGATGTCCATGCTCCTGTCTTGCTCCGAGCCTTCCACGCACGCTTCCCTCAGAAACCGTTCCTTACTCCGCGGAGGAGGGGCCCTTGAGGGGGAGGTACTGTCATGGTCTTACCTCCTTGCTGTTCCCTTCGTTTGACATGTGCTGGCGGCCATCTTGGTTTCTGGGTTTTCTTGTAGCCTCCCACCCTGCGGCTCCTCCTTCCCACTGGGAGGAGCTGGATGCCTAGCTCATATATATAGGAGGTCTGTGGCTTCAGTTCCTTGCTTGGTCCTCCTGTGTTCACATGCTTCCAAGACTGCTGCTGCTTCTGGTTCCTGATCCTGGCCTCGTCTGACTACCCCGTTGGTTCCTGATTCCGGCTTCGTCTGACTACCCCGTTGGTTCCTGATTCCGGCTTCGTCTGACTACCCCGTTGGTTCCTGTTCCTGGCTTCGTCTGACTACCCTTCTGGTTCCTGACCTCTGTCTCCGCAAGACCCTGCTTCGGTTTAGCCATCCGTTCGGACTTTGCTACGGCTTGCTCTTCAATAAAACCTTCTTATTTTCCACTTATCTCTTGTTGTACGTCTGGTTCATGGTTCCATGACACCCAGCTCCAGTAGTTATAAAATGTTGTACAATTAATAAGCATTCTATTCATGAGGCCCCCCTCTGCAGTATTACATTCAATACAGCCACATCCTACTCACAGGGCTGTGCTGGCCGGCCGGGCAGACGAGCGGCAGCGTCACGACTGACGTCACATGCCTGCGCCGCCTCCTTCATTCAGAAAGTAGGCCGGGCACATGACGTCAGTTGTGACGCTGCTGCTCCTCTGCCCGGCCGGCCAGCATTAAGATGACAGCCCTGTGAGTATGATGTGGCTGTATTGAATGTAATACTGCAGAGGGGGCCTCATGAATAGAATGCTTATTAATTGTACAACATTTTATAACTACTGGAGCTGGGGGCCGGAGAACAGTGAACGCACCGGCCCCCAGCTCCTCCTCCCAGTCCCTCCCCGCTATTTTCTATTAATTGTACAATGGGGGGGGGGGGCTGTGGATGGCACTGTTATGGGGTGGGGGTCTGTGGATGGCACTGTTATGGGGTGGGTGGGGGTCTGTGGATGGCACTGTTATGAGGTGGGGGGGTCTGTGGATGGCACTGTTATGGGGTGGGTGGGGGTCTGTGGATGGCACTGTTATGGGGTGGGTGGGGGTCTGTGGATGGCACTGTTATGGGGTGGGTGGGGGTCTGTGGATGGCACTGTTATGGGGTGGGTGGGGGTCTGTGGATGGCACTGTTATGGGGTGGGTGGGGGTCTGTGGATGGCACTGTTATGAGGTGGGGGGTCTGTGGATGGCACTGTTATGAGGTGGGGGGGTCTGTGGATGGCACTGTTATGGGGTGGGGGGTCTTTTAAAAGTATTTGGGCAAAAAGGCAGTTTCGGTTTTGGTTTCGGTCAAGGGGTATCCTGAATTTTCGGTTTCGGACCAGAATTTTCATTTCGGTGCACCCCTAATATTTGTGAATGTTGAGATGTTATATTGGTTTCACTGGTAAAAATAAATAATTGAAATGGGTATATATTTGTTTTTTGTTAAGTTGCCTAATAATTATGCACAGTAATAGTCACCTGCACACACAGATATCCCCCTAAAATAGCTAAAACTAAAAACAAACTAAAAACTACTTCCAAAAATATTCAGCTTTGATATTAATGAGTTTTTTGGGTTCATTGAGAACATGGTTGTTGCTCAATAATAAAATTAATCCTCAAAAATACAACTTGCCTAATAATTCTGCACTCCCTGTATATATTAGGGAGAAGACCAAGTGATAGGAAGTAGAAGCTGAGCAGAGTGATGTATAGTTTTACGGTAAAGGCAGTAAAACTTGTATTCATTTAAATTCCTGCTCATTCTTGGCTTTGCAGTCCAGGAGGTGGTCCTATCAGTGATTGACAGCTATCTATGTATACACAGACATAGATGGAAGACTGTCAATCACTGATAGGACCGCCTCCTGGACTTCACAGCCCAGAATTAGCAGGAACTTAAAAAAATACAAGTTTTACTGAATCTTTTCCCATAAAACTATGGTGACAAGTTCCCTTAAACAATTGCAATAGACTTAAAAATAATTCACATAAGAAAATTGGATAACTTTCATACATGATGATTACAGGAATATTTCCGTAATTTTAAGTTATCCCCTATCCACAGATCACGAGAACGGGGGACATGTGCCACCCGAAATAAACAGAATAGCAGGTTGAGCATACGCACTGCCAATCCATCCCCCCATAGGACCTGCTGGAAATAGCCAAAACATGTCAACTTGTCAATCTCTGGCAGTCCTGGATCCTTTGGGCCTCTTCCACACGGGCATCGTGTGTGAGGGTCGGATAGGATGCGGTCGCATCGCGAAAAATACATGAAAAATGCGTGAAACTGCAGCCGTGGTAGCCTGTACCTGCACTTTGTTTCATGTTGTTTGGAGGTGCGGGTCTAACTTTGTTTTTTGCATTGTACATATGGGGGAGTGGCTGCCTCCATTTGGTTCATGAACTCCCACCCATCAGCCCAGGTTTCTAATTATGGTATAGTGTAAGTGGATTCTACATTTCCCTGACTTTTGTAGGCTTAGGCCCAGGAGAAGCAAGTTTGTTAGTGTAGGTCCCATCTGTGACTGCTACCTTGTCTCTGGTGGATGGGCCAGACACAATTTTGATCAAAAAAGTGTGCAAAGATCTTCTTATTTTCATATAGTATAGTATAGATGGAATCTAGATTTATCCATGTTTCGAGTTTATGCATGTGTCTTTGCGCATGGAGCAGTGTGCTGCTGCATGTACTGTTTTTTTCCTCTGGATAGGTCAATGATACATCCTGGCTGATCAACTGTTTCGGGCTGCTGCAGAGCTGGAGGCAGACTACTCCGTACCCTGTGTAGTTGTCATGGTGGCTGTGTCGGGGAACTACTGAAGTAAACATAGTCAAATTAAACCAGTACTAAATAAATAGAACATAGTTGTGGTAATCTTTCTGCTTTACAAATATTGTTTGGAAGCACAATATAACTGCACAAATAGTGCCTACTAGTCTGTAATATGGACTCACTGGGACTCACGTGTGGCTGTACAGGATCATGAGCCCCAACTACAGCAGCCTAAATGTCAGGGGGTAATAATTCAATTAAGAATTATTAATTATGGTCATAAAAAGAATTAACCATAAAAAAATAAAATTTATAAAATTTGTCATAAATTCTTAAAATCATGACCTGGTGAATTGTAGACAACCTAATTGATACAATTCACATCTGAGTCCGACTATTTCCTCAGATAAATACGTTCTTTTTGACATGAGATGACGTTAATGATAAAACATGTAGTTCTGCATTATACAATAATACAAAGGTATTATAAAAATATGCAGATATATTGGTTACAAGATTATAAACATATATAAGTAAATAAACACAATGATACATGCAAATAAATATATATATCGTTAATATAAAGCATTACAAGCTTAACAATACATGTGAGTGGAAATAACTTGTCACATTATAACCAAGGTATTATTAGGTTAGGATATCAAAGTAGGAACATAAGTTATATTCATTACTTCTGTTCAGAGGAAACCTCATGATATCAGGATGGGCATGTCTAATCCTAGACATCAATGTGGAAGGCTAAATACATTCCACCCCCCTCTAACCAACTACACATCACATAACTTCAGGCATGGGCAAATCCAATCAAGGATATAACTTAGAAGAGATAACTGTATCCTTCCGCCCCATCCTGGACTATTTTCACACATATAACTTTGGTAAGACCATTAAGACAAATAACAGGGATCTAGGATCTTGCCAGATCATATCTTAAATGGGAAGGACTTGAAATAAGTCTTTCCTGTGGGAATCCATCACTTAGCTTGGCGAAGAATGTTCTATCAATATATATATATATATATATATATATATACATATATGTATATATATATATATATATATATATATATATCCATAACAAAAGGTCAGGCAGCACTCCTTAGTATGCAGCTGAAGCTGTAGCGGTGCCCGCAGTGATCCCTCGATCCAGGACCAGCAATATAACACAGAAAAAACTGCGGCACTCCTTAAAAAAAGGAGTGCCGCAGTTTTTTCTGTGTTATATATATATATATATATATATCTATATCTCTAAGCAATTATTTAATGCTTTGCTAGATTATGAGTCTTGATTCTTCTGCAGGTAGAATGAAGTCTCACAATATCCTAAGACTACATCTCAAAATGGAGATGATCAATTAATTAATGTATTTATTTATCCGCCAATCTAGATGGTATAATTTCACTCACATTATCAAATTAGTCTTAGTCCTTATGCACACGACCGTTGTGTGCATCCGTGGCCGTTGTGCCGTTTTTCTTCGCGGACTCATTGACTTTCAATGGGTCCGTGGAAAAATCGGAAAATGCACCGTTTTGCAGCCGCATCCGTGATCCGTGTATCCTGTCCTATTTTTTTGACGGACAACGGTTCCCGGACCAATTCAAGTCAATGGGTCCGTGAAAAAACGCGGATGCACACAAGATTGGCATCCGTGTCCGTGATCCGTGGCCGTAGGTTACTTTCATACAGACAGGTCTGCATAAAAGCTTTTTCAGATCTAAGTTTTCACTTCGTGAAAACTCATATCCGACAGTATATTCTAACACAGAGGCGTTCCCATGGTGATGGGGACGCTTCTAGTTAGAATACACTACAAACTGTGTACAAGACTGCCCCCTGCTGCCTGGCAGCACCCGATCTCTTACAGGGGGCTGTGATCCGCACAATTAACTCCTCAGGTGCCGCACCTGAAGGGGTTAATTGTGCGTATCATAGCCCCCTATAAGAGATCCGGGGCTGCTAGGCAGCAGGGGGCAGACCCCCTCTCTCCCCAGTTTAAATTTCATTGGTGGCCAGTGCCGCCCCCCATCCTCCTCTATTGTAATAATAGGTTGGTGGCACAGTGTGCGCCCCCCCCCCCTTCCTCCCTCTATTGTAATAATTTGTTGGTGGCACAGTGTGCGCCCCCCCCGTCCTCCCTCTATTGTAATAATTCGTTGGTGGCACAGTGTGCGCCCCCCCTTCCTCCCTCTATTGTAATAATTTGTTGGTGGAACAGTGTGCGCCCCCCCCCGGCCCCCCCCTTCCTCCCTCTATTGTAATAATTCGTTGGTGGCACAGTGTGCGCCCCCCATCAGCCCCCCTCCCTCTATAGCATTAACAGCATTGGTGGCCAGTGTGCGGCCTCCCATCTCCCCCGATCATTGGTGGCAGCGGCGTTCCGATCGGAGTCCCAGTTTAATCGCTGGGGCTCCGATCGGTAACCATGGCAACCAGGACGCTACTGCAGCCCTGGTTGCCATGGTTACTTAGCAATAGTACAATAGTAGAAGCATCATACTTACCTGCTGGCTGCTGCGATGTCTGTGTCCGGCCGGGAGCTCCACCTACTGGTAAGTGACAGGTCTGTGCGGCGCATTGCTAAATGAACTGTACCCCCCCTCCCTCCCTCTATTGTAATAATAGGTTTGTAAGTCTTAATAAAACGTATTCTATACATTTGGACCTTAAAAGCTTTAATTCAAAGCTATAGGGATTAATTCTGACACTTGTAGCAATTAGAGAAAGACCTCTAGGCATCTCTCTGAATGTTTCTCACACAGTTTATTTATGAATCATAAATAACTTGAATGGCCTTGTTTTCTCACAAAGATAGCAGTACCTCCTCTCATACCAAAGATGTGAATAATTGTTACAAAACACACATCTTCACAGACACTCTTTTAGAGACGAATATTCTCCTAATGAGAAATATATATAATATACTGGATACATGTCTTCATAACATATAACAATATAATATAAAGTAATATATATATATGTCCTACTGATTGTCTTATGCTAAGGACTAAGGCTCATTAAATGAATACATGAATATTATATATTTTGCTTCATTAATAAATGCCTAATTGTATAGGTAATTATCACCAGCTGCATAGAGCTTATCTTTATCTCCCGTCATAAATTTAAAAGTAGACAAGGAGGATTCTTCTCAGACTGGTACATTCATGAGAAGAATAACACTGAAGAGCAGAAACCTTTGTGCGACCTTACTCAAGACATACAAAATTGTAACTATAGTCGAGCATGGCTCTTAAAGGTAATGAAAATTCATCTTGACTAGAATGAATTGGATATCAATGCATTTACCTATGAAAATGCACAACATAAATAAATGGGTTCCATTTAAGGGAAGTGTTCAACAAAAAGTTTGCTAGACTTTGTTTCCCCACAGCTCTTCTGAAAAAAGCACAGGGGCCACTGACCTCTGAATAAGGGCTCATGCACACGACTGTATGTATTTTGCAGTCCGCAAAAAATAAAGATGACGTCCGCGTGCATTCCGTATTTTGCAGAACGAAACAGCTGGCCCCTAATAGAACAGTACTATCCTTGTCTGTAAAACGGACAATAATAGGACATGTTCTATGTTTTTGCGGTGCAGAGGCACTCCGTAGTGCTTCTGATCCATGCTTCCGTTCCGCACCGCACCTTCCAGATTGTGGACCCATTCAAGTGAATGGGTCCGCATCTGTGATGTGGGGTGCACACGGCCAGCGCCCGTGTATTGGGGACCCGCCATATGCGAGCTGCAATACGGCCGGGCAACGGTTGTGTGCATGTGCCCTTAGGGAGCCTTCAAACTCTGCAGATTTTATTGCAGACTCTTCTACAACTGAAAATCTGTTCCATCCATCCATCTAAATAAAAGGAACTGATTTTCAGTCTCAGAAAATTCTGCAACAAAATCCGCAGCGTGTGAAGGCTCCCTTAGGGTCAATTTCTGTAAGCCAGCTTGTGCTTAGTAGGTATGTACTAATTAAGGGTACTTTCACACTAGCGTTAGAGGAATCCAGCAGGCAGTTCCATTGCCGGATCCGGAAAGCCGTATGCAAACTGATATTATTTGTTTCCAGATGCGGATTTATCTGACAAATGCATTGAAATACCGGATCCATCTCTCCGGTATTTATTTATTTTCACATTTTTAAAGGTCTGCGCATCCGTCAATGCAGCAATTTCATGAACACTTGGTACTGGATCTGGCATTAATACATTTCAATGGAAATGAATGCCGGATCCGGCAAGTGTTCCGGAATTTTGGCCGGAGAAAATACCACAGCATGCTGCGGTATTTTCTCCAGTCAAATACCGTAAAAGGAACGGAACTGAAGACATCCTGATGCATACTGAATGGATCTCTTTCCATTCAGAATGCATTAGGATAAAACTGATGCGTTTTTTCCTGTATTGAGCCCAATGACAGAACTCAATACCGTAAAACTTTAACCCTAGTGTGAAAGTACCCTAAAGTGTGCCATTACCAATAAACCTTCATTTCTTATTACAGAAAGCACTGAAATGTAAAACTGTAATAAAATGTAATTTTTTTTATCATATATGCCACCAATTCGGTCCATAAACCTGACAGTTTACATTGGTACAAAGGTTTATTGCAGCCCAATGTGCCCTTTGTATCATGACTTGTATAGTATGGGAATAGACTTCAGGAATAAATGCTTCTGTCATAAAGGTAAGGACACAACAGCTGCCATTAGGCCGTGGCCAAGTTCCATGCAGACTTTTTAATGTGCCGCTGAGGCACTGTGTCCCAAGTTTTATTTTGTAATACCACAATTTACAGTAATTTACCATATCTTGTACTGGAAAACAGAAAAAAACACACAATTCTGCCAAGATTTTGGGGGTTTTGTTATTACAGTGTTCATTTATAGTGCTAAAAATGACATGACATCCTTATTCTGCAGGTCAGTACGATTATAGTGATACCAGATTTGTATAGTTTTTTATTATGTTTTACTATTTTAAAAGAAATTAAAACATTTGAAAAAATAAAAATTCACTTTGCATCACCATTTTCTGACAGCTTTTTTTTATATTTCCATCTACAATTTGGTATCAGGGCTGTGGAGTCGGTAGATAAATGCTCCGACTCCTCAGTTTTTGGCACTTCCGACTCCGACTCCTCTGTATTTAATATGCAAATGTATTTTATACATTCCGTGAAGGAAAGAAAGGCAACATACATGTCATTACCACACAGAACTACTGGCCAGGAAGCTGCTGCCTTCTCCTTTGTGTGCTGATCATCTGCTAAAGATAGGGCAGTGGGAGGATCCAGGAAGGGGAAGGGGCATTTATTGTAAAACATGATTTCCCTAGTAGAATCCAATAGTCATGTTTAAAGTTTAAAGGGAACCTGTCACCGGGATTTTGTGTATAGAGCTGAGGACATGGGTTGCTAGATGGCCACTAGCACATCCACAATACCCAGTCCCCATAGCTCTGTGTGCTTTTATTGTGGGGAAAAAAAACGATTTGATACATATGCAAAGTAACCTGAGATGAGTCCTGTCCCTGACTCAGCTCACATACAGGACTCATCTCAGGATAATTTGCATATGTATCAAATCGTTTTTTTAAAGCAATAAAAGCACACAGAGCTATGGGGACTGGGTATTGCAGATGTGCTAGTGGCCATCTAGCAACCCATGTCCTCATCTCTATACACAAAATCCCGATGACAGGTTCCCTTTAAGCTAACAATCTGAGTTTACAAGTTTTTATAGCTGTAGCTGAATGACAGCAGTTTTTCAAATGGTTTACAGCTTCAGTTTTGAACTATTGACTATCCATTCCCTTCACTTATACAAGTGTCTAGTCCTGCAAAAAACATATTTACTTAATCCGTTATCAGTGAGAGGCTAGGTTAACCATGGGCGTTGCGTTCCCTGTAACAGCAGAACACAACACAATGGAAAGTATAAGTATTGCCGCTCCTTAACTGTGCGTTGCGTGCCATATAGTGAAGCATATGAAAAGTATGCTTCTTCATGGTCACTTAACGTGTTCGTTTTGCGGTAACGTGACGCACTGCATGCATTGGCCTTTATTCTTACAGTAGAGAAGTACCATATTTTTTGCAAAAGTGGGGGTAAAATAGCACTGCGTCTTATGGGGCAAATGCTACGACCGTCCGGTGAATAGGCTGAGAGGGAGGAGGGGCTGGGGGCCGGCGTTTGGTTCTGTAATGGCAGCGGGGCCCGGTGCAGTCACTGTATTCTACTACACCGGGCCCCGCTCACTGTAGTACACGGTAATCATATCTAACTTGTGGCTATTGTTAAAGTATTCCAATCATCTTAAATCTAGCGCTGTACTACTTACTACTAACTTCTTGGCAGTCAGGAGGCCGGGTGGGCACTCGTAGCGTAGCTCACTACGTCACACGCCTGCTCCGCCCACTTTATGAATGATGCATAGGGATTTGTGGATGACACATAAAATAAGATGCAGTATATGTGTCATCCGCAGATGTCCCCATAACAGTGCAATCCACAGATGCCCCCACATTGATCCCCCATAACAGTGCCATCCACATATGCCCCCATAACAATGCCACCCACAGATGCCCCCATAACAGTGCCACCCACATATGCCCCCATAACAGTTCCACCCACAGATGCCGCCATAACAGTGCCATCCACAGATGCCCCCCTAACAGTGCCATCCACAGATGCCCCCATAACAGTGTCATCCACAGACCACCATTAGTTCAAAACCCACCAAAAGCGCACCTTTTGGTAAAAAATTTTTTTTTTCTTATTTTCCTCCTCAAAAACCTAGGTGCGTCTTATGGGCAGGTGCGTCTTATAGGGCGAAAAATACGGTAATTAATTATAACTTTTTGTGAATTGGGACATTTAAACATTTTTTTTATTCCAGGAGTCGGAGTTGGTTCATTTTTTGCCGACTCCAGGTACCCAAAATTGCCTCCGACTCCACTGTTTCTTTTACATTTTTTAACTGTCATATTTAGTCCCATTAGGGGACGTGTATGTGCCATCTTCTGATCGCCTGTACCCTAGATTGCTATGGAATATTATTGTAGTATACAGGATTCTGACAGGCTACCTGCCAAGCTGTGCCTCAGACACAGCGTTGCAGGCAGTTTGCTATGACAGTGCTGGGAGCATTCACCAGGCCTCAGGCTGTCACAGCAACTGCTCAGAGCGCTGCGGGGGCTCTAATAGGAGAACAGAAGGAGCCCCTTCCTCTGTGTAACCCCACAGATACAGTGGATGCTGTTAACAGCAGGGTCTGAGAGGTTAAATGACAGGGCTCAGCATAATTGCCGATCCTGGTAGTGCCGGCAAGTGTCAGCTGTATTATATAGCCAGCACCCACCATTTATGGAGTGGACTGCATAGAACCTCTGCATGTTGATATTAAATATAATTATAACAATTAATTTATAGTTATAAAATGTATCTTAAATGTAATTATAACAATTATATATTGTGACGGTCACTCCCAGGCTAGGTGTTAGCAGGTCGGAGAGGCTCTCTGCACGTGATGTCATCTGACAGCCTCTTTTAATTTCACTTTGTTATTGATAGTAATGACCACACCTCTAGTCAGGTGCAGCATAGTGGTCATTACTATTTATGTCTGGCTACTCCCTTCACTCCTTGTGGTGTATAGCTTCATTTGCAAGTGGAAGAGCTGGTGTGTGTTGTCTCCTCGGGTGTTCCTGCTCTTTCTTCTACTTTAGGAGTTAAGTGTCTCTTTCCTTTGTATTTGTTTTGTTTCCCCTGCCTTCTGGTATCTGGTCTGAGTCAAGACCCTTGTTCCTTCGGCTTAAGGAACGGGTCGTCCTTGGGCCCTATCACTACCTCAGGGCATTAGAGGGTAAGTCAGGCTTTAGGTTCCAGTGAATAAACGGTCCTACCACTGAGGTCCGTTCTTTCGGTTAGCAGTAAGGGCTAGGGTTAGGATTCATTAGGTGGCAACCTTTTCCTCCCCCTAGCTTCTAGGCCAGATACCCTCCCCCCTTGTGTTTGGTGTGGTGTTCCCTCCCATACCTTGTTGTGACATTTATATTGTTACATTATGTGTAAATGTGCATCAATCACTACATACAATAACCATATTAGAAATCGCTAAACTCTACGCGTAAATAGGTCTGTACTTAGGCCGGGTTCACATCTGCCGCACTCTGAGGCTACTTTCACATCTGTGTTTTTGCAGTCTGGTGTTTAGATCCGGCATGGGATCTCAAAACCACAGCAAAACGCTACCGTTATAATACAACTGGCTGCATTCGTTCATAACGTATCCAGTTGTATTATATCCAAAATGAAGAAACCGGATCCGGCACTAAAACCATTGTAAGTCACTATTGACTTACACGGTTTGCAGCAGTTTTGTATCTGGCTTGGGAACGCCCAAAAAAAAACAGTTTTTCAGCGCAAAATGTTCCATCAGATTTCCCTACCCATGAGTGTGCACGCGTGCACAAATCATCAGGAGCAGTTTATCCTTACCACAGAGCTGAGTGCAGAATATCGAGGTCACCGCATAGCAGAGCTGAGTGCAGGATATTACCCCAATATCCAGCACTTAGCTCTGCGGTGTCCCCCAATATCCCGCACTCAGCTCTGCTATGTGGTGACCTCGATATTCTGCACTCAGCTGTGTGGTAAGGATGAACTGCTCCTGATGATTTGTACGCGCATGCGCACTCAGGGGTAGGGAGATCTGATGGAACATTTTGCGCTGGAAAATCTACCTACCCCTAAGTGCGCACGTGGTGTACGGTTTCACGCATGAAGGCCTTCTCCCGCGGCGCAGCAATGATTTTTTGCTAATCCAGTGGATGTGCGCTTGTGCAGCGCTGCACACACCCTCCTCCAGCTGATTCATGTGCGGCCGTATCACTTCCGGTATAGCGTTCTGGCAAGGTATAGGAATCTGGCAGAACACCGGCTTTCGTCAGACAAAAAATACAGGGCTGAGAAAAAGTAGCCCGCCTCCAATATCTCCAAATCAAACTGCCTAATAGTAGATCTGTCTAAGTTGTCCATAGCGACCAATCAGAGCTCAGCTTTCATTTTTCAGAGCCCTGTAGGAACTGAAAGCTGAGCTCTGATTGGTTGCTATGGGCAACTAAGACTGATTTATTATTCAGTTTGATAAAAGTGGCATATTGTGTCAGAAAGCTGGTTTTCTCCCTGGAACAGTGAGTAGTGATTTTGGAAGGCCAGGGGCGTAGCTATAGGGGGTGCAGAGGTAGCAGTCGCTACCGTGCCCATGAGCCTCAAGGGGCCCAAAGACAATTATGCCACATAAAATTATAGAAAGTGCATGCTGGTCAAGTTACCCCTCTGGCTGGAGGGAAGGGGTTAGGCCAAGAATTTGGCATGTCAGGGGTGAGAGTAAGGTTTTTGCCTCAGGCAGCACAAAGGCTATGTGCTTCCCTGGCCACAAAGCACTGAGGGAAAGGGGGGCCCAAGCTGAACTCTAGCACCAGGGCCCATAGCTGCGCCCCTGTGGAAGGCTATGGGCGAAGCAGATCGTTTAATGGAAACGCAAGGGACAAGTACCCAGGAACAAAACCACCAGCTAAACGCTGTATTCAGTCTGGTTCTGAAGTGGCATCACACTGTCTCTATAGCCAATATGAAGAAACCGAGGCCTCCATCGATCAGGACGGCCAAAGTTGTGCATTAAATTCAGCAACTGATTGCAAGAAGTCCATAAAAATCCACTCGGAGACTGTCTCCACAAATTAGTGTATTAGGAATGACTGGAGGCGAGTTCTGAAATGTCTGAACCTGAAACCGTGCCGAATAACGTGTGTGCAGGAACGGAAAGAGTCTGACAAAGATAAACTCGTAAATTACTGGACTTGGTTCTGACTATGACTGCGACAGACATTTGGACACATTTCTGTACTTCATAATAGACAAAGCTTGGTTTTATTTATCAAGTCATGTAAATTCCCAGAATACGAGGTACTGGTCTGTTAAAAATCCCCATTTGACTCACGAAACACCACTTCACGACCACAAAATTGGCATTTGGCGTGCAGTGTCAGGAACACGAATAGTGGGCCCAATTTTCTTCAAACCATCTGTGAATACCACAGTTTAGAGTTTTAAACCCAACTAATACCAGAGGAAAACATTTCCAACAAAATGATAGTGATGTCCGGATCATGAACGAATCGTTCTTTTGAACCGATTCAGTTCACTGATCCGGAAGAGTCGGTTCCTCTGACTGAGCCGATCCGAATGAAACGGCTCAGTCAGATCAGCATAGAGGCAGCAGCAGGCAGTGAAATAGGAGCCGGCAGTGGATGCTAGCCCTGCCCCTCCCCGCCCTCCAACCAATCAGAGGCCGCAGCACTGACTCCCAGCACAGGGGGAGTCGCAGGGACTCAGAGAATCGGCTGAGTCTATTAGTTAAAAGAATTGAATGAGTCAGAGACTCATTTGATTCTTTTGAGTTAAAAGAGCCGTGAGTCACCGAGTCCCTGCCAGGCTCCCTGCTCTGCGGCTCCCTGTAAGTCCGTAAGTCCGTCGGGGGGGGGGGGGGCATTGATCTAGCATGTAGCAGAGCTGTGTGTGTACAGGGTGCATGCAGCAGTGTAGCATCATGCTACATGCACCCTGTACACACACACAGCTCTGCTACATGCTGTAGCAGAGCAGGAAGTCTGGTAGGGACTCGGTGACACGATTCTTTTAACTAAAACTCTCAATTATCACAGTCTGCTCCACTGCAGCAGAGCTGTGTTTGCCAGTCCCTCCTGACCTTCGGTTCACTTGAGAGCCGACTCAGCAAGTGAACCGAAGATTCGATGAGCTGAACATGCGCATTGATCTTCAGTTCACTTGCTTCTGCCGGCTCAGGAAGTGAACCGAAGATCCGATTCATGAATCGGTTCATTTGAATGAGCTGATTCAAATGAACCGATTCAGCTCAAAGATCCGAACTTCCCATCACTACAAAATGAGGCAACATGCCACACCTCATGGAACTGTTTATGGAGGAGCGAATTGTGAGCACAGCGATAAATAGCTTGGTTCTCTCTGAAGAAAACCAGGCAGCTGTAATTCCCATATAGACCTGCAGGTGGCAGGGCTCCATAAGAACAATAAAAAAAAGTAAAAAAAATAAAATAAATAAAAGTATACTTCTAGGAAGGCAAGGAGTAAAAAAACGCCAAAACTGCCTGGCCCTCTAAGGGTTAAATTATAATTAAAATAATAATATTTCCCTTCACGAATAAGGCCCGTACATGAGCACCGCTACCTGCCAGAAGAGCGGGAATCGGTACAGCCAATCACACAGCAGGTCTCATCCTTTTCATACACGCGCCAGGATTGGTTGGTCTCACCGAGCTTGCCGATTGGCTGTTAGTGGTGATGTGGGCAGGCTGTTATGGGCAGGGAAGTGTATTACAGAACTGTCGTGTATTGCCTAACAGCTTCCGGTGCGGTTTGTAGTCAGCCGGTAAACCGGGGCACTTTACGGCGCTGCTGTTTGAGCTGCTCATGGACTAACCGTAGTAGTGAAGCCCTGGGGTCCTGAATGTGGTGCGGAGCTCGGTCCGGAGTGGGGGAGACCCCTGCGCACTGCTAGCTGGAGGGCTATGTCGTCTGCTGCAGAGGCTGGAGCGGTGGACAGCTGGAAGACGGTGAGCGCTGTGTCCCGGGTGTCACCGCCTCAGGGCAGTGCTGGGGGCACCAGGGTGAGATTTCAAAGGGTTGTCCGGGCATCCGCTGATACCCGAAGTGGACTTTATAGTTGCCAAGGCAACCAGGTGATGCTCAGCCAGTATAAAAAAATGGGACCGGTTCACAATACTTGCCTGGCATCAGGTGATTGCTCTGGTGAGGGTACTGCCCAGTGTAGAGTGCCCCCCGCTGCCAGTGTCCCCATGCCCCTGGTATAATACAGCACATCTGCCAGTGCTGCCTTCTCTTCATTGGTTACCTGCCGGTAGTTGGCATTGTAGCAGCAAGCAGTGAATGGAAAGGCAGAGCTGTAATCACAGTGTCAGCGGGGAAGAGAAGCTGGTGCTCACCTATCCTGAGGATAAGTTACCATTATGGGTAGGTGTGCTGTCTGGAGACCAGGGGCAGCTCACACCCGTCATTTTCTGACGTGTGATGGGTGCCGTATTCTGAATACGTGGGTACTCCATAAATTTAATATTGATGTCCTATCCTCAGGATTGGTCATCAGTATCAACTCAGCGGGGGTCTGACACCGGCGGCGCCGCCCATCGGCTGTTAGAAGAGGCCGCTGTGCTCGCCAGAGTTCTGGTGAGTGCCGTGGTCTTCTCACAGCTCACCGAGCACAGCGCCCTCCATTGTATAGTGGCAGTGCTTGGTATTGCAACTCAGCCCAGGGACTGAACTGTGCCAAGGTCATGTGACTGATACACATACTAAGTGCTGTGGCCCCTTCCAACAGTGGTGGTGCCAGGAGTTGGACCCCCACCCATCTGATCCTGAGGATAGGTCATCAATCTCAAATTCCTGGAGGGACCCCTTTAAGACTTTCTCATTGACCTGTGGGCGGACACCCCTTTACTATACAGACTAGACATGTCTGGCGGTCCAGGTGTTTGTACAGCGATGATGTGCTTGTGTCAGTGTATGAAGTGTTTCTGTATCCACTGACCTAAAATGGTCAAAGAAGCCCATAAAGATGGCCACAGGTGTTCTGGGATTCACCTCACGAACTGGACGCTCTCAGTAATTCGGTGCACAAAATACTGCCGGCGTTTATGTCCGCTCCGCGTTATTCCACTCCCATCGATAGAAATTACTATTATCGTCTGCAGTATGCCCCAGAATAGGACATGTTCTAGAATTTGCGGCCCGACCACACAGATCTGCAGAAATACGGATGTGTGAACGGTTCAGTGTGGACAGCACACGGATGAAAAATACTGTAGTGTGCATGAGTCCTTCTCTTGCCTGTGGGAGAATGCTTCTGCTATACTTAGACCGCGTTCACGTCTGCGGTAAGCTGATCCGGGACAAATGCCGGTTGTCGGCCGTTGCATGCAGTTTTACTTGTCCTGCAAAAACCCGGGATTTATGCTGGAAAGCGTCCGGATCACTGTTGGACCTCATTACAGTCAATGGGGGTCCAGCTGTGAACTATAGAATACAGCAGGCTGCTCACTGCTGGATCTGCTACCAGAGATGTGAACAAAGCCTTACCGTCTTGAAGTTATGTGGATCGCTGCTCAGGAACCCGGTCATGTAGCGCACCTCTTCTGAAAATCCTGTCTCAGAAGAGGAGAGGAACTTATCTGATCCATGCAATTTTATGGTTCTAAGGATGTTAGAATCCTTCTTCCATGGGCAATAAAGGTGGGCTTATGGGGCCCGCTGGGTCCTGGCAAACCCCTTTAAACAGGGTTATCCAGTAACATATAATGCTGACCTATCTTCAGGATAGGTCATTATTATGAGATCGGCGAGCCACCGCGCTCACCGGAGCTCTGGTGAGTACGGCAGGCTCCCAGCAGCTTTCCAAGCATAGTGCCGTACACTGTATAGTGGCTATGCTTGGTATTACAGCCCAGCCCCATTCACTTCAATGGCGCTTAGCTGCAACTAGGCCATGTACGGTGACGTCAATGGCTTAGGAAAAGGCCACAACTCTCACGGAGCACCCAGCCTCTTCTAACGGCTTATTGGTGGGGGTCCCGGGTGTCGTACCCCAACACATCTGATATTGATGACCTTATCCTGGTAATAGGTCATCAATATTTGTCAGATAACCCTTTTGAAGGTGTATGGACACCATATAATGAGCTCATAGACTTGGCTCATCCACACTGAAAATATTAGATTTGTAGGGCGTTTTATATTTTACTTGAGTTTTTGGAAAAAAAGTAGTATGACACCACCATAACACACATGACCTCAAGGCCCTCAAAACACAGATCTTTCCTAGAGGCTGCTTCTTAGTGTCTTGAGTACAGGGGCCGTGGTAAAGTCATCCCTCTCTACACCCAGATTAGGACATCTAGATGGTGAGACAAGCCCTTTAAGCTCAATTTATATCAAACAGCCATAATTGCCGCTTTTACATTATTTGTGGTACCCAGGCACAAATATTAGGCAGCTTCTTTTTGTGTGTTTTTTGGAATATATTGTTTTTGGTTAAAGGGGGCCCCCCCTCCCCCATTGTCAGCAGGCGAGAGGAGATGAGGAACAAGGCGTCTGCCATTTATGTAAGTGCTGATGATACATCAGGGGTCAGACTAATGTCCCATCACAAAATCTATCCTGACTTACTAGTTGGGACATTCCTGTTATGTAGTGAGGGGAAGGTAAGCTACTGTGTACAGAATGGCGGCACATCTGTTCGGTTTGGGTGTTAGGGCCGTTTCACACGAGCGGATGCCGTGCGTGGCATCCGCTCCGTGAAAGAGTGCCAAGACCCGCTGCAGACTGCAGAGGCACGGAGCAGTAACATGACTGTTAATGCTCCGTGCCTCTCTGTGATCTCTTTCCTACGAAATCACAGTGACAACTGTGATTTCGTAGGAAAGAGATCACAGAGAGGCACGGAGCATTAACAGTCATGTTACTGCTCCGTGCCTCTGCAGTCTGCAGCGGGTCTTGGCACTCTTTCACGGAGCGGATGCCACGCACGGCATCCGCTCGTGTGAAACGGCCCTTAGGGACACATTTATAGTGTGTGTATTTTTCCCCCAAAGAAACTAAGGGTCACATTCATTAAGATCAGTGTTTTAGACGCTGGTCTTAATAAAGGCCCTGTTTTGGCGGTGCAGGTCTCTCCATAATTTTGGTGCATCCAGCACCAGTTCTAAATGTAAGCCAGCTTCCTTGCTCTCTTACATTTATTCCCTTTTCTATGCCTAAGGCCTCATGCACACGACAGTATTGCTTTTTCAGTGTTTTGCGGTCCGTTTCTTACGGATCCGTTGTTCCGTTTTTTGTTTCCGTTGTTTCCTTTCCGTTTTTCCGTATGCCGTATACAGTAATTACATAGTAAAAATTGGGCTGGGCATAACATTTTCAATAGATGAATCAGCAAGAACGGATACGGAAGACACACGGATGCATTTCCGTATGTGTTCCATTTTTTTTTTTTTTTGCGGACCCATTGACTTGAATGGAGCCAAGCACCGTGATTTGCGGACAAGAATAGGACATGTTCTATCTTTTCACGGCACGAAAATACTGAAATACTGAAACGGAATGCACACTGAGACACTTCAGTATTTTTTGCTGAACCATTGAAATGAATGGTTCAGTATATGTTCCGCATACTGAACTACAAAAATGGCCAGTATGCTGAACGCAAAATACTGTTGTGTGCATGAGCCCTAAACCAGGAGTAGAAAATGGTAAATGATAGGGTCCTTCCATACCCTGTGCCCTTCCATACCCACAACAATTTTGACCTGGCGTGAGCGGGGAGAAGTCGCAGAGCTTGCCGCAACTAACAGTTGTGCTGCCGTCTGTGCCGGAAATACGACCAATTTATGCATATTTCAGGTTAGTAAATGACCCCCTAAGATCACATTCAACAGGGAAGAGTAGCCTAAACGTTTCCTGTTTACAGAACCTAGATTCTGTGTTAGATTCCCAAAAATGTGGGCGGCAAACACACTGGTGCCAAGATGGGCGAACCTGACCTTGGCTGAAAGCAAGTATATGTCATTGCTGGCTCATAGACGAGGGTACGACTGGTGACGAAGTAAACATTGATCTGCTGCCCTGTTATTAACCCTGCTGTGAAGTCCTGAAGGTGCTGCATGCTTCAGTGTCGTGGGCCGTATTTATAGTTCTTCTGGTAACTTGGCGACGGTGCGGCTGACCACATGTGGCCAAGCTACGGCCGAAGGCTGCATGATTTTACTGCAGAATCGCGTGGCCAGCTGTACAGGGGCCTTCGACACACGGAGAGTATGGTTCCTGATAATCGCCCATTGTAAACAGTCAAGTGATTCAGCAATAATTTGTTTGTTGATTGCTTGTTTTATTAAGATGTAACAGTTTGTCAGCAGAACATAGTTTTCTCTTTATATTAGGGAGTGAGTAACCTGCGATTCCTTAAAGGGGCTGTCTCCCTTCAGCAATAGGAAAAAGCACTAGCCTATGTGCGCTCCCATGGTCCCTGTCACCAGAGAGGCCGATGCTTTTTCCTATAGTATGCAAGCACGGCCACCACTGATGGATTGCAGGGTGGTCGTAACCAAGGAAATGAGCAGAGTATAATGTGATTGGAGAGGGGGGGGGGGGGGGGAATGAGTCCAGCCAGCAAAGGAAGCAATATTGATAATCACAATACATTAGTAAGTGGCTTGTATTAACTTTCTCTACATGATAAATGCCACTTACTGAAGTAAGGGTAACTGCACACGATGCAGATTTTCGTGCAGAAAATCCTCAGCATACAGCTCCAGCAAAGTGAATGCGATTTGGCGATCTCGTGTACACATTCCGTATTTTGTACATGTGGAAACTGACTTAATGCGCAGATTTTACAATCCGCAGCATGCTAGTTGTTTGTGCGATTCCTCACCTTGTGTACAGTGGCTTTCCCCATGGACTTCAATAGGGTTTATTAAAAGCTGCAATAAAAAAAAAAACACACACATAAAACTGCACAAAACCCTTGATAAATAGCGTGGATTTATGTGCATTTTGTTCCCCGAGTTACTGCTGCTGTTTTCACGTGGATTTTCTCCCTACAAATCCGCGCCTAAGACTACCTGTACACTTGCAGATTATGTGATTTGCGTAATACAGTACCAGCAAAGTGAATGAGGTTAGACCTCTCATGTTCACTGTTGACCTGCTGTGCGGATATAGAAATCTGTAGCTTGTAAATTGTTTTGTGCAATATTTTTTTTTTTTCTTGTCTGGATTTTAGCCTTTGCCATGAAAAGGGTGAAATCTGTGGAACCCTGCATTAAATCTGTAACAAAAACCGCAAGTAAGGCCCCTTTTACACAGTGAGTTTTCCACGCAGGTGCAATGCGTATTGTGAACGCATTGGGTCCAGATTCAGTGTGGGTGCATTCATTTCACGCATCACTTGTGCGTTGCGTGAAAATCGCAGCATGTCGTATATTCTGCGTTTTGCGCGTAGCGCTGGCCCCATAGAAGTGAATGGGGCTGCGTGAAAAACGCATTGTATCTGGAAGCAAGTGCTGATGCGATGTGTTTTTCACTGGTGATTGCTAAGAGATTTTGTTTGTAAGCCGTCAGGTGTTTGTTTTTATTTTTTTGTGGCCCCATTGAAGTGCATGGATCCGCATATGGGCTGTATTTAAAAATAAATAAATGGACACAGGCAAAAAAATAAGTTTGTGTGCATGAGCCCTACAGCTTACAGCAGTATTTTTCCACGTGAGAAATTGAATTCTGCTTTACGGAAAAAAAGTTGACGTGTCAGTTCATGCTGTGGTTACAGTGACAGATGGCCCCATGTAGACTGATCCCACTGAATGGGGCTAATCCGCGGCACAAACTGCAACAGGATTTGTCTGCTCTGTGCAGGGTAGGTTATCCGGTAATTGATATTGATGGCCTATCCTCGGGATAGATGATCAATATCAGATCAATGGGCCCCCGTCGATCCGCTGTTAAAGTGCTTCTGTCACCCCACTAAAGTGATATTTTTTTTTTGGGCTAGTGAAATTAATTATATTGCGATATATGACAATATAATTGTGTTACTTACTTTGATCCAGCAGTTTCTGCAAAAAACGAAGTTTTAATATATGTAAATTCGGTCTCTACCAGCAAGTAGGGCGGCTACTTGCTGGTAGCTGCTGCAGAAATCCGCCCCCTCGTCGTGTTGATTTCCTCCTCCGGCCAGCCCTGTCGGCATTTCAAAAATCGCGCGCCTGTGTGGATTCGGCGCAGGCGCTCTGAGATGAGGATTTTAGCCTTTGCCATGAGTTCTCCTCAGAACTCCCTCAGTGCGCCTGCGCCGATGACATCACCGAAATAGAAGACGTCATCGGCGCAGGCGCACTGAGGGAGTGCTGAGGAGACGAGCCTCCTCATCTCAGAGCGCCTGCGCCGAATCCACACAGGCGCGCGATTTTTGAAATGCCGACAGGGCTGGCCGGAGGAGGAGATCCCGGCTGGCCCTGTCAATCAACACGACGAGGGGGCGGATTTCTGCAGCAGCTACCAGCAAGTAGACGCCCTACTTGCTGGTAGAGACCGAATTTACATATTATAAAACTTTGTTTTTTGCAGAAACTGCTGGATCAAAGTAAGTAACACAATTATATTGTCATATATCACAATATAACTAATTTCACTAGCCCAAAAAAAAAAAAAAAAATCACTTTAGTGGGGTGACAGAAGCCCTTTAAGAGAGGCCAGGCACTGTGAGCGCTGTGGCCTCATCCTAGGCCTTGTGACGTCGCGTTCATCGGTCACATGGCCCAGTTGCAGCTCAGCTCCATTAAATGAATGAATGGGGCTGAGATGCTGTACCATGTACAGCCGCTATACAATGTCCAGCACTGTGATTGGTGAGCGCGGTGGCTTCCTGGAACAGCTCAGGACTCGGACCCCCGCCAATGTAATGATGACTTATCCTGAAGATAGGTCATCGTTATCATTTCCTGGATAACCCCTTTAAAAATGCAGAGATTTAATATTCTCTCTGACTTGCTAAAGAGCAACTGACAGAATATTTCCCTTTGGAGTGTGAGAGTACGGGCTGGTAACGCTGTCACATTCCTCTCCTGGTCTACAGTAAACAGGAGTGGGAGAACACTCCTGGTTCTTGGCATGGGTGGTGAGGTGCCAGTGACAAGTTCCGGCTACTTCTAGTTTTTTGTCTAGAGTCCTGTTACAGAACCTGTCATGTGTTAGACACAAAGGTGACTTATATTTAGGTCTCCATTATGTCCCATTACAGAGAAACCCTTGTAGTTTTTCTGAAGGTTCCCTTTCTTCTGAGAAGTATATTGTGAGAAATAGCTTTTCTACCCCAACCATCCAAATGACCAAACCTAGTAAAGCAGGAGATGAAGCAACAGCCAAGGTTTCATTATGTTTTTTACTCACAGAAATATTGTCATTTTCTGTCCTATTTACAGCATCCATTTATGCAAATGTGACAAACGGAGGTTCAGTTGTGTTGGTGGCCACTTTGGATTGTCTTCTCGGTAAAGTGTTATTGACTTAACCTGGTTTGTCCTTTGACCACAGTTCCCATTTTGACCATTCTAAGGCCTTCTGTGACACTAAGGCAATCTGATCTGGTTATATTTCAAGGCTTCCTAAAGGAAATATAGTAGACCTTTGACCTCCTATGCAGTATATGCTATATTCATGACCAGAAAGACCAATCTAATTGCTGGTAAAATAAAAAGTGTCAACTAGAAGGGGACAATGCAATTAAAGAGGTTAAATATTCATGATCTATCCTCAGGATAGGTCAGTAATCTCTAATCGGTGGAGGTCCAATTCCCAACAACCTCACCAGTCAGCTGTTTGACGGGGCCACATGCCTTGGATAAGAGATGAGGCTTCTTCATACTATAACTAGCACAGCACTGTATGTTATATCGTGGCTGGCTTAGTATTGCAGCTCAGTAAGGCTACTTTCACACTAGCGTTCATGGGTCAGTTCGTGAGCTCCGTTTGAAGGAGCTCACGAGCGGACCCAAACGCCTCCGTCCAGCCCTGATGCAGTCTGAATGGATGCGGATCCGCTCAGACTGCATCAGTCTGGCAGCGTTCAGCCTCCGCTCCGCTCGCCTCCGCACGGACAGCTGAACGCTGCTTGCAGCGTTCAGCTGTCCGCCTGTCCGTGCGGAGGCGAGCGGATCCGTTCAGACTTACAATGTAAGTCAATGGGAACGGATCCGCTTGAAGATGAGCCCATATGGCTCAATCTTCAAGCGGATCCGTCCCCCATTGACTTTACATTGAAAGTCTGAACGGATCCGATCCGCTCAGGCTACTTGCGCACTTGCGAAATTTTTCTAAGTTATTAATGCAGACGGATCCGTACTGAACGGAGCCTCCGTCTGCATTAATATGATCGGATCCGTTCAGAACGGATCCGATCAAGCGCAAGTGTGAAAGTAGCCTAACATAGGCTTGAAGGCCGTGTGACCAATAGAGGTGGCATACTGGCATTACAGGCCAAAGAAGAGGGTGCAGTGCATGTCTCAGTGCCATAGCACTTTCCAAGGGCTTATCAGAGGCTGTGTCGGGAGTTGGATGATCAGATACCGATGACTTGGGTCTCATGCACACGACCATTCTGCGGCTCGGATGCGGACCCATTCACTTCAACGGGGCTGCAAAAGATGCGGACAGCACTCCGTGTGCTGTTTGCATCCATTGCTCCATTCCATAGCCCCGCAAAAAAAAATATAACCTGTCCTATTCTTGTCCGTTTTGCGGCACGCACATGGGCGGCTTCTGTGTTTTGGGGGATCCGAAAAAAACAAAAACACAGAAATATAGTGGCAAATCTGGGGGAGCTGCTCAACCCCTAACACTGTAGCGTGTTTTTCATTGGGGGAGCAGCCCCACCGCATGTGGACCGCAGCAAACGACTATCCCCAGCAAAAAATATTTTGCATACGGTGGAGGATGTCGGCGCGGTCCACATGCACCACAAAGGCATCCTACACAAAACGGAGCATTGTGCGGATGAAAATATAATCATAAATCACAGAAAAAATGCACCACACGGATATGCCACTGACTATACTGGCTAGTCATAAATGCAGATATTAAAAGCTGAGACTTTTGCCAATATATTCCTGTCAGGAAGATATCGGAGCCCCAAGCACCACGTCACGGTTCTCAGCATGGCAAGGGGTCCTACCACTACGCTACCTATGGTGTGAACAAGGTCTGAGGGTGATGTAATCCAGCTCACAGCCAGGCTTCCACACAACCGCCTAGCAGGACAACTAGTGCAATGTGAACAAAGCCAGACTGTAAGCCACACCCATATCAGACTATGTAATGGAGGCTACCAGGTGCAAAGAGTGTTTGAATGCCAGGTGAAGGCACATACACTACATATAAAACAAGACAAAAACACAGAAATATAGTGGCAAATCTGGGGGAGCTGCTCAACCCCTAACACTGTAGCGTGTTTTTCATTGGGGGAGCAGCCCCACCGCATGTGGACCGCAGCAACCGACTATCCCCAGCAAAAAATATTTTGCATACGGTGGAGGATGTCGGCGCGGTCCACATGCACCACAAAGGCATCCTACACAAAACGGAGCATTGTGCGGATGAAAATATAATCATAAATCACAGAAAAAATGCACCACACGGATATGCCACTGACTATACTGGCTAGTCATAAATGCAGATATTAAAAGCTGAGACTTTTGCCAATATATTCCTGTCAGGAAGATATCGGAGCCCCAAGCACCACGTCACGGTTCTCAGCATGGCAAGGGGTCCTACCACTACGCTACCTATGGTGTGAACAAGGTCTGAGGGTGATGTAATCCAGCTCACAGCCAGGCTTCCACACAACCGCCTAGCAGGACAACTAGTGCAATGTGAACAAAGCCAGACTGTAAGCCACACCCATATCAGACTATGTAATGGAGGCTACCAGGTGCAAAGAGTGTTTGAATGCCAGGTGAAGGCACATACACTACATATAAAACAAGACAAAAACACAGAAATATAGTGGCAAATCTGGGGGAGCTGCTCAACCCCTAACACTGTAGCGTGTTTTTCATTGGGGGAGCAGCCCCACCGCATGTGGACCGCAGCAAACGACTATCCCCAGCAAAAAATATTTTGCATACGGTGGAGGATGTCGGCGCGGTCCACATGCACCACAAAGGCATCCTACACAAAACGGAGCATTGTGCGGATGAAAATATAATCATATATCCGGGGGGATCCGCAATTTGCGGACCGCAAAAAACTGAACGGTCAATCATATAGCCTTATGCTGAGGATAGGCCATTTATTTATTTATTTATTTATTTATTTATTCCAGATAACCTCTGTAAATGATTGCATTCACCTTACTTTTTTGAGACCTTTGATTCAGGGGAGTCAGGTGAAAGGCACAGGGAACCTTCTTTGGCCCAACACTACACTTCCATAATGATAAATTAATCTTAAGGTACCAGAATGATCTCATGATAGTTCTGACTACATACAGTATCAAGCTCTGGCTTTGTGAATTATAGAGGATGTACTTAAAATAAGTTGTCACTTTGTCACTCTAGATAGATAGATTCGAAACCATATTGTACTCATTAGACCACCCAAATTTGCTTATAATGGTCTTCTAGGGGGAAGGGATGGCATTCTTCTGGAAAGGCTTCACTGTATATGCTTCCTGGTGTCTTTAGAAAGATGACAAATCCTATAGCCCATGACCTATATGGTTCCATTTTTCCATAACTGGGGCTTATTAAAGGGGTTGTCTGGGAGAACAATAGAAGGATCTACTTTTCTTCCAGAAACAATGCCACTCTGGTCCATGGGCTTTATCTGGCATTGCATCTCAGTCCTATATTTATTTTTAAATAATTTCTGATAACCATTGTTGTACATGTTAGTGAATGTTTTCTCCAGAAATAAGTGAAGGCATATGGATCAGAAGTGTAGAGTCAGTTGCTATAGGGATACTCGCTAATTTCTAGCATTCCCATTAAATTCTGTTTTACCAGAACCTAATAATAGATGTTTGTTCTCTTCAGCCTCAAATGCCTTCCACATAGATTATGGAATTGCTTAAATAGTGATCCCTTCCAAATGCAGAGTTCTTATCAGAATCTTTGCATGTGGCCCCAGGAGACATGTATGGCAGGCTGTCACACTAAGGGCCCATTTGCAGATATTCTACCCCATCCTGCTGGATGCCACCTTCAGGCTTCAAGAGCTGGCCAGGTTTACAAAGCTTCCAAAGCAAATACAATTTGAGGGTGTATTTAAAAAGGGCAACCAGATTATTAAATGGAAGGGAAGGTCTGTCTTATAATGAAAGGCTTAGAACCTGGGTTTGTTCAGCTTGGGGAAAGACACCCTAGATGTTATCTCCTTTACATGTGTGATCAGTACAAAAAACTGGGGCACTATTTATTCATTCCAAGAACGTTACAAAAGACCAGGGGACATTCAATATATGTGGCGGGAAGACGATTCAGACATCAGTACAGGAAAGGGTTCTTTACAGTAAGAGTAGTCAAACTCTGGAATGTCCTTTCCCAAGAGGAAGTAATGGCAGATACTATGTTAGCAAGGGTTATGTGCATTTTTGGGGACAACTTTTTTTTTTTTTTTAAATATATTGAGGAATTCTGTCACAAAGGGTTAACAGTTTTTTTTTTTTTCTAGGGCCGAATGCACAATGCCGTGGCACACGGACATGAGCGGTCAGTGGTATCCCGGCTTGGCATCCTGCTAACAGCAGGAGCGCACGGCGTCATTGGTTGCTATGACGCCGTGCGTTTCATGCCGCCGCTGCACTACAGTAATACACTCGTATGATCTATACAAGTGTGTTACTGTTGTGCACCGGCGGCATGAAGCGCACGGCATCATAGCAACCAATGACGCCGTGCGCTCATGCTGTCAGCAGGATGTCAGGCCGGGATACCACGGCCGTGTGCATTCGGCCTAACTGTGTGACTGGTACTTTCACTTTGTGCCAGTCATCTAATAACTCTTGTGTCTAAGAGGTCATAAACAATTATTTAAGCCACATTCTTATCAGTAAGATGAGAACTGAGCTATGATGAGTAAGGTCAGAGATAAGGAGCCATCAGCTGAGCTGCCTGAAGGAACAGAGAAAATTCAGATCCTGCTACCTGCTACTAGAGCATCTCAGCCCTGTACAATAAAAAGGCTCCACATTTTTGATAAAGACTAATTTAAAAAGATTTTTAGCTCAAAATGAGTACAGTACAATAATAAAAAAAAAAAGGTGTACATAGTCTTTAAAAGGCTAGATGCATATCTAATGGCAAACGGCATTGAGCGTTATAATTAAAGGGGTTATCCAATTCTAAAAATGCCCCTCCTATAGATCATACTTGCCTCGCTCCCTGGCATCCCAGCACGGCCGCTGCTGTATCTACCTGTGGCGTGCATCAAAACATCCAGCAATGGGCGGTGCGGCCAATAGCAGACAGTGACCAGCGTCCTCAGCATCACGGGTGACGTCACTCATGATGCAAAAGAGCTGGTCACCATCGCAGCCTGCCGCTGTCTGCCCCCTGACAACCCCCCCCCCCCATGTCCAGGTATTTTGATCTGCACAACGGGTAGATGCAGTGGCGACCGTGCAGGGATTTGGAATGATGTGGGTCCTGGGGAGCAGGGGTAAGTATGATCTAAAGGAGGGACCCAGGCATTGTGGGGGGGCATTTTTAGAATTGGATAACCTCTTTTAAGCTAACAGTGTTATATAATTGGTCTGGAAAAGGTTGAAATTGATGGACGTGTCTACTTTCAACCTATGTCACTATGACATGCTGCAAATTTCTAAATTCACACAGCTGGTCAATTTCTGTACAGACATAAAGCTACGTGTACTTGAGATTTGTCAGCTCTCATTCACTCTGCTGGTACTGTAAAACGCAGCATTTTTCCAAGCGTGATCCGCATCGTGTGTAGACATCCTGAGGGGTTCTCCCAAACAACATTTAGTGAGGTGACTATTTTAGCAATGCTGGGGGTCAGACCACTGTGATCTCCAGCAGTCCCAAGAATGGAGTGGTAATGTGCATGCCGGTCACTGAGTTCTGTCTACATCAGTCCCATAGCAGTGAATAGAGTGGTGGACAGCAAGTTTTCCATATGGTACTCCAAAACCACCAGGCTGGCACAGGGAAAATGGCAAACACTTCATTGGTCCCAGTGAATGTGGACGGTTGGCGGAGGGGTGAAGCATGCATTTGCCTTCCGTTTTTTATATATTGATCAGACCCTGATAGTCTATTTAGACATTATATAAAAGCTATTATACTGTTTTAAGTTGTCTGGAATACAGAACACGAGCAGTTTATTCTGCATAGGATGGAGAACAGACTGGGGAGTGGGACAGGTAGGCCTTAAGGAGTTTATGTGGAGAATATCAATGAGTTGATTTAAAGACTTCAAGGAGAAGGAGCTGGCTGCCTTTTATCAGATATTTTACTATGCAGCGCCAGTCTCTGGCTGGTACTGCTGCCAAGTCCTGGTCATGCCACTGCTGTCCTCTCCTATTGTCTGCCAGTCATGGAACAACAAGATCCGCTGGAACAAGAGTCGATTATGTTGTTAGCGAGGCACATAACTGATTGTATTATCCTCAAAGTGTAATAGTAGAAAAAATACTTACACCAAAATCAATAACAATCAGCAATAACGAAGGCCCGGGCTGCAGCAGGTAATCTGTCGCAGCAGTAACCTAACGGGAAAGACCGCACAGAAAGCCCTCAGGCCATCACATGGGCGCCTTCGGTCAGGGAGCTCTGTGTGACCGTCACATTTCCTGGGCTGACCGCTGCTTCTTTGACCCAAACTCAGTGTATCTTAGTGGTTTATGATGCTGTGAGTTTCGTACCAGCTGTGGCATACCGTATTTTACTCAGAGGATGGTCTACACCAGGGATGCTCAACCTGCGGCCCTCCAGCTGTTGCAAAACTACAACTCCCAGCATACCTGGACAGCCTACAGCTATTAGGGCATGCTGGAAGTTGTAGTTTTGCAACAGCTGGATTGCCGCAGGTTGAGCGTCCCTGGTGTGGACCCACGGTTGAGCAGGAACTCGCAGCATCCTAGATCAATGTGATGCAGTGAGTTCTGGTTAGACACGCAGCAGTCGGAAATATGACTCACACCTGTGAATTTGGCTTTGGTGTATATTCACATTTGCAGGTTTTAGATGGTGTAGAGGGGGGTTACTAGCTTTCCAGCTCTCTGCTCCTTCTTCCCCAGACCTGCGATGTTCCATTTGACATCGTAACAATCCAAGTGGTGGTGGGGGGGTTGCCAAACCAAACCTGATTTTTGGCTTCAAAAAGCACATCAACCTGTACTCTGTACTCTGCTATCTCTGAAACTCCCAGAGGGCTGCAGGGCTATCCTGTGGATAGGGGATAACCTGAACAACCAGAATACCTCTTTAATGGTCATATTATGACTGCTGTGTGGCCATTAACTATACAGACCAGCTGAAGAGTGTGGTCCTTATTAATTTAACTCCACTGTGGCTCATACAGCCACGTGGTACTCGACCACATCGCAACTGTGACACAACCGTGCAGGGTGGTCACACCCCCAGGATGCCATTAAAACGTGTGTCTTGAACCACTGATGCCGCGCTACAGATACCATTGATTGCCAGACCTCATCTGGATGTGCTACTTGACAAATGTGAGCAGTCCAAGTGCGGACATATATCTCCTTTTTACTGCAGACTGCTCTTATTAGGTACATGCTGTATATAGCCATTCAATGACATTTGCTCTAGCTGGCTGTATACCAGATATGTTAGATCAGCTTGTCCTTCATGGTTGGCCTGTGAAGCTTATCACTTTAGACTGCATGACAAGCTCTTTCTAACAAAGCTAGAACCAGCCCTGTACCTCACATGGGTCCAGAGATCTCCACATTCACTGCTCCAATTGCTCTTCTATTAAAGGGGTTGTCCGGGTTCAGAGCTGAACCCGGACATACCCTTATTTTCACCCCGGCAGCCCTCCTGAGCCTGGCATCGGAGCATCTCATGCTCCGATGCGCTCCAGTGCCCTGCGCTAGATCGCGCAGGGCACGGGCTCTTTTGTTTTCAATAACACACTGCCGGGCGGTAACTTCCGCCCAGCAGTGTGTTCGGTGACGTCACCGGCTCTGAGGGGCGGGCTTTAGCTCTGCCCTAGCCGTTTTACTGGCTAGGGCAGAGCCAAATCCCGCCCATCAGTGCCGGTGACGTCACCGGGCTGCCTGTCAGCCCCATAGAGAGCCCGGTACGTCACCGGAACTCAGAAAAATGCCTTTGCCCTGCGCGATTTAGCGCAGGGCAAAGGAGAGCATCGGAGCATGAACTGCTCCGATGCTCATGTCAGGGGGGCTGGCGGGGGGAAAATGGAGGTATGTCCAGGTTCAGCTCTGAACCTGGACAACCCCTTTAACTTCAGCCTGGCATGTAAGGGGCATCTCCTTTCTGCTGCAGGTCTCTCCCTGTAACTGCTACAGCTTCTAGTAGAACATATGGCTGGTGGCAGTTGTAGATTTAAACTGAGCATGTGCGACCAGCTCGATGAGACGGACAAAAAAATAAAAATAAGGAAAAGAACAAACAGCAGGTGGCGCTGTACAGATACACTTTATTGATTAACTCAGTAGCTTTGCTGAATGTGTAATTACATGCAATTACTAAAGTATTCATATCCAGGTGCTGGTTTGAAAAATGTAGACTATGCTTCGTGATTCAACTCTTTTGGACTGTTTCACATGAGATTCCATTGCGGGAATCGCACTCCATGTGTGAGTGTGATCCTCCGTTCTGGACTTGCAGGAGTGCATGGCATTATACTGATTTATAATGCTGTGCGCCTCTACTTGACCTTTTATTGCTACAGAGTCATATTGACATAAAGCTGTCGCTATGATACTGTATCAATAGGACCTTTCTGCGACAACATTTGTAACTTTTTGGCTTTCTCTGACAACCTCGCCACTTTTTTAAAAAGTGTGTGGGAGGAGCCGGGCTAGGGGCGGTATCTCGACGCCCCAACTGATTTAATGCCATTGGCGGCAGGAAACTGGAGCACAAAAACCGGAGATCTGCTTCAGCTCCTGGCACATGGACCACAGAAGATGCTTCTCTTAATAAATTGGTCGGACCTTCCTCCAACCTACTTTTTACTAAGGCTGGCATGAGAAACGTAATTTTCTTTAGTAAATGACCCCCAATTACAGTCTGCTGTAAATGGTCTGAATCCATTTTAATTGGTTTTGTTCTGATCATGGACGTATAAAAGGAGTCACCAGAAAATTCACTGTAAAACCATTTACAACGCCTTGTAGGGCTAGCTCAGCTGAATGTAACGGTACCTTTTTACTTGGTGAGAATTTGTTAAATTTTGGAGGAAAAGGTGCTTTTAATCCATATGCAAATGACCAGTCAAGTGCACCGAGAGCGGGCACGAGACACTCTGTGCACCCTTGCTCCTCCTGCTTCTTCTGCCAGCCCCTCTCTTGTCCTGAATTGATAGGGCCAGGTAAGATGACTATGCAAGAACCTGACCCTGTCAGGTAAGTTGAGGGGGAGGAGGCAGAGGGAGCAGGGGTGCACAGATTTCTTGGGCCGCCCTTGGTGCACTTGCTGCTCATTTTGCTTATGGAATAAAATGACTTTCTCCAGAATGAAGCATTGGATGGGTAAGTAAAAGTCCTACAAGGCATTGTGCGTAGTTTAACACTGAACTTCCTGGTGACACTCCCTTTAACCCCTCAGATACCGTGACCTGTTGAGACCACAGCATCTGAGAGGTCATTTGATGGGAGGGTTATGATAAAAGCTTCAACTAAATGTCTGTCTGTACTGCTCTCCCCAGTCCCTAACTAGTACTGTGAACAGTTTAAGCATGGTCAAAACTGCTGACGGACTTCCTTTTTAAAGGGGTTTTCCAGGCTCCTGATATTGATATCCCATCGGGGAGGGTCTGACACCCTGTGCTCCTAGCGATCAGCTGTTCCTTGCAGCCCGAACTAGCTTCTGAATGGAGCAGGAAGCACAGCTCCATTCTAAGTGTAGTGGCCGTTCTAGGTTACTGCAGCTTGTCTCACATTGAAGTGAATGGGAGCTGAGCTGCAGTAACTTGCACAACCTCTACACTCTGATCCAAAGTGCCAGCTCCAGCTGATCGGTGAGGGGTTATAGAAATGTATCGTGCTTTAATCAGTAAAAAAATAAAATGGGCGGCACACATTTCCTTTAAGACAGTGTTTGGATTCACCGTTGTATTGAATGGGAATTTTATAAGAAAACAAATCTTGAACTACTCCAGTGTTCACACTAGCCATTTAGAAAAAAAACACTCTCTGGAAGAAGAGATATGAACTCTGTGCCGAGCTTTTCTGTCTTCCCCAGCTTTAAAATGTCACAGCACTGCTTTCAGCCACAATGTCGGTGTAAGTGGGCAGGAGTAAAGACAATGCTGTCATTACTGGTCACACCACTTCTGGTGCACAGTCATCCCGCAGCGTCATTAAACATTCTCCACTCCCCGGCTGTTTATTAATTGCTCATACTCAATGGTTAAACTCCCTAGTATGACAGCATTGTTGTATCGCCCTGCGGTATCTGCTTTGTGGAGATTATTCTCATTCATTTCCTGTTCAACATTCATATGTTGCAAGTACTATCCAACCGCCCCTCCCCCACGAGCCAACCCTTTTTATTTTCTCAAATTTAAAAAAACACTAGATATTCTCAGTTCCTTGTGCTGAAAACCCCTTAACAGTCTGCCTTATGTCTATCCTCGAAAGCTATTAATGGGGTATAGCCCACAAAAAAGCCAACATTTTTCAAAGCAGTACATGGGACTCATACTTTTGTATTTGCATTTTGCACTTTATAAGACGCACCTGATGAAGAAGATTAAAAAAAATTAATAAATGTTTTCATTAGACCTCAGATCAGACACCCCCCCCCCCCCATCAGAGAAAATTAATAAATTAACTTACCTCTCCTGCCGTCACTCTACAGGTCCAGCAATCTCCCCTGCAGTCACTGCTGCCTGGTCTTCTCCAGGCCTGTGCACCACTGTGTGTCGGGTCATAGTGCATACTCTACATCCTGACGCTGTAGGCAGATAGGACATGCGCAGTCAAAGAAAATAAAAAAAAATGGAGACAACGCGTCCAAGGTGGGGGTTTAATCCAGATGCAACGTTTCAACCAGTGAAGCCTTTCACTGGCTTAAATGTTGCATCTGGATTAAACCTCCACCTTGGACGTGCTGTCTCCATTTTATTTTTTTTGTTTGCTTTGGTTGTTATACTAGTCATGGGAACTTGCCAATCCCCGGTGAGACGTGCACTTAACTCTGCCACGTCATAGGAGTGCTGTTCACCCATTATTTTGTCCGACAGGACATGCGCAGTGTCTGGAGGAAGACCAGGGAGCGGTGAGTACAGCAGGCACTAGCAGCGCTACAGTCACCACTCCTTGCGCCTACTGCATACTAGTGAGCTCTCCAGTTTATAAGATGTAAGACGCGCTGCCATTTTTCTACCATTTTTGGGGAGGAAAAAAGTGCTTCTTATAAAGCAAAAAATATGGTAATTAAACATTTAGTATAGTCACTGAGTTAATCAATAAAATGGGGAGATCTCTAGATCTTTGGATCTATGTGGGGTACAAGGCTGGTTCTAGCTTTGTCATGTATTATGTGATTTACATTAGTCATGGGATAACCGCTTCACTGAAGCTGCATAATAGCGCTTGCATGAGGACTTATGTTTTAGGTGCGGGGTCTCTTGACAGATGGGTGTCTAGTAGAAGAGACTAATATTTATTGATGTATTACATTTTTGCAGTTTTCTAGCATTTGAGAAGTGGGCCAACGGGTTGAGTCACATGCAGTCTTGTCCGGCCTTATTGCTGGTATGTCTGCAGGAGGACAATGATAGATTTTTGCTTTAGAACAACAGTGACCATAGCAGCTCAGACCTAGCCGTGTTTCCCCAGCAACTATGAGCAAAGGGCGCCGGTGGGTGGCATTCAGCGTGCTGGAGCAACGTCTTAATTAACGGTTTCAGAATAGTCTAGGTGCCCATTAAGGTGTGCGTGTTTTATTTTTTTATTTTTTTTCCTGTTTGCAAGACTTCTACAATACTGTTTGTTACAAGAGTGAGCAGAAAATTTGATAGAGAATACTCTGCCCCATCACCCCCAAGTCCTTTTTGGCTTGAGCTGAGGACCAGATAATGTGCCTGGAGTCAGCTTAGTCTGTAGAGTTACCTGTATACGGCTGTCTCTCCCAGGGCGTTGGTGTTTTCAGTGGAGAGAGAGGAGAAAGCTACTGGCAGATACCTACCTAAGTTGGTGACTTATATTCCAGGAGAACAAAATGAACTAGGTTTGAAATTCAAAGCTCCCGATCCTTTTCTCCCCCAGCATCATCTATCGGGGAGAACCCCTTACACATTAGGAACTCTGCTGGTCAGGACAAAAATCCTAGGATTGACCAACAATACTCTGTGTATGGGGGTCGTCTCTAAAATATGTGCACAGATTTGATCAGTCAGTTCAGAGACCATGATTAGGTCAGGGACTTGGGAGGGGATAAGTGTAACTATGAACAGGCACTTAATGGTAAAACTTGTAATAGATTTTATTAACTAACACCTATACAATTGAATTATGAAAAATAAAAGCTTAGATACGCTGTTCTCCAGCACCATTCTCTGTGGTGCTGGTCCTATACTCCTATACCAGTGCAGCACCAGGATTACCAGACCAGTACCACAGAGGACTGTGCTGTAGAAGGGGAGCATGTATCATGGTTTCTTTTATTTTAAAGGGAGTCTGTCACCACATTTGAGCATATTAGACTGATCAAATAGCGTTATATGTGCCACCGAGAACTTAAAAACTGTACCTTTGTTGTATCTAATGGAGTTTTCTTTCAGCCAAAAAGGAACTTTTAAGATTCTGTAAATGCGCCCTCTCGAGTGCCCAGGGCGGCGTCTCAATCGTCCGAGCCCCAGGCAGCACCTCCTCAACGGCTCATAACCCCGCCCTCCGTGTTCCTCTGCCCGCCCGTTTACTCTCCTCCTCCTTTTCCACTGCGGCTGCTCGGTCAAATTCATTTTTGGCTGAAAGAAAACTCCATTAGATACAACAAAGGTACCGTTTTTAAGTTCTCGTGGCACATATAACGCTATTTGAACAGTCTAATATGCTCAAATGTGGTGACAGACTCCCTTTTAAGCAATTGTGGGGTGTGTCTGAGACTTTGAATGACTGTATATTGGACAACTCCTTCACGCTAGTTACTGCGCCCCTCTGCCAGGGGACGACTGGTATGTGGTGCTTCTGTGTTGACGGAGACCTTTTTCTTCTTCTCTCTATCACTTTCTGAGCAGTGCTAACCCTGTGGGTCACACCAAGGCACTGTTCACATTTCTGGCAATTTAGGGGTTACTGCATGAAGCACTTTGATTATAATTAAATCCAACAAAAATTCTTATCCTCAAATATTCTGGGAATCATGTTAGTATAGCGCCACCTGCTGTTTACATTTCACAGCCATTCTGCCTAGGTCAGTGGTGGGCAAACATTTTAGTCAACTGAGCCAAATATCAACAAAACCGCGATTTGAAATTTCTTTTAAGAGCCAAAAATTTTTTCCCTTCCCAGGAACTTTCACTACCCTCGTCACTTCCTGTTGTGACGCAGCACGGAAGGAGGAGGTTCCTAATAGTGGGAGGAAATATGGGTGATATGAGATGTACAGGCCCTCTCCAGCTTGCCAGCACATGCACAGACATCTCTCTCATGACTCCTCCCCCCCCCCCCCAATCCAATGCACATTTCTCCAGTCCAAAAAACAGAACCAGGGCAGGCTAGTACACTGGCTGGCACTACTGTGACGGGTGAGATGGTGGGAATGGGATCCAGTAACTAAGTTGTTATAATTAATCAACCTACCTACCTGGCTGCCTCCTGTCAGTCTCAGACGATTCTTCTTTGTGTGGGCGGCGGGCCGCGGGCCTTCCCTGGTAGAGTCTGGGCTGTGGCTAGCTGGCGTGACTCGCTCCTTCTCTGCTCTGGGGGCGGAGCTGTAGCAACAGTCAGACAGACGCGAAGACGTGCCTGCCTGTGCGGCAGCGGTGGCACGCTCACTCGCAGCCACTGCTCGAGTCTCTTAGAGGCAGGCAGAGCGGGGCTCAGAGCGGCCGCTGGCAGGGGGGCCCCCTCCTTTCCATAACTCCATGTACAGCTGCGCCTAGCAGTTAGAAAACTTAGCAGCGCTAGTATTGCGGGCTGGCGCTGGGGGGCCCCTGCTAAAGAGCCGCAGTTTGCCGACCACTGGCCTAGGTGAACACACGCTCTGTCTTACTTTTCTCCCTGGCGGTGGGCTGGCTGCTTCTAAAGCCGCAGCATCTTCTCTGATTCTCCGAGAAGATACAGAGTAAGTGCAATTACAGAAAAGCTGTCGCACTTGCTATCGCTTGCTCCTCATCTTCTCTGAGAAGCAGAGGCGATGCTTGGCAAGTATTCCTGGAGTATCTGGGGATATCATTTTATTATACTTTTATTTTCATTTAAAAAACAAACAAAAACAGAAATTGTTCAGTTTTGGGATGCGCTGGCGGCCTGCTATTCAACACGTGGGCCAGTGATGTCCCGATCCCTTTCTGTGTTGGCCGTCAAAATCGCGCAGGTAGCTTTCAAAGATAATTGATCCCACTTATTTCGGGTCTGTTGATGAGTGTTGATATATCACTGAGTGACCACATGGAGGGCAAATTGACGGCGCCATCAATCTAAACAGACACAAAATAAGTGGGATCCAGCATCTTTGAAAGCTACCTACACGATTTCGACGGCCAACACAGGAAGGGACTGGGACATCACTGGCCCACGTGTTGAATAGCAGGCCGCCAGCGTGGTCTCCATTAGAAGAAAAAACTCCCGATACCGAAGTGCGACGACATTACTGGCACAACGCAGGGAGCAACAATATCCCAAGGTTCGATAAAGTCAGACTCGATGGAAGCCAGATTAAAAGTAACTCAATAATCGCTTGCAAGCTGCAAAGTAGTGGGACGCCGCTCTGCTCAGGAGAGTTTCAAACAAAAATCAGTATTAATAGGACTGATTTGGTTTTGGTAGAATAAGTTAAGGAACTTTGAAGTTTCATCATCGATTGATAGTAGTGGATTTAACATTGACCTCCGATTTATTGCAGTTTGGCCTTTTTTCATAGTTGGTAATGTGCCATTGGTGTGACTTTGCCGTCCTCACTCTTGCATTTATGTCTTTGGATGATAACGCTGGTACTTCTCTGGCTGTGGAAAGATGCCATGGAGGAACTGAAAGAAGCTGTAAGCGTCTGCTCACCTCAACCCATTCCTGGTCTTTGGTGCAAAAAAATCTTGCGTGGACAATAATCTATTAAAACCCTTGCCTATAGCTGGCAATGAATGAAAGGGAAGGAATCTCAATATAATCCTGATATATCTATGTATTCTAGTCTTTCTAGGGGATACTTATGTTTTTGGATGAAATAGATCTCTCCGTATTATATTGAGCTTCCTTCCCTTTGGAGTCTATTACACTATATATTGATCAGGATGTGTCCCTGTCTTCCTCCGTTATAATGTGTGTGTGTGTGTGTGTGTTTTTTTTTTTTTTTTTTTTGTGTTGGACGTATCTCTAAATTCCGCTCGTGTCGAGGGGAATAGAGAAAGAAAGGGGCGCACAATAGGGTAGTAGGCTCACCTTTTTAAGGTTGTGCTAGTGATAGGCACAACCCTATTGAAGACTTGGGTGAATTTTGACCTAATCACCAGGGTTGCAGCCACAGGAAAGAGGTTTCTTTCGGATAGGATGTCCAGTCCTCCTGAAGGATGCATTTAGTAAAGGAAATTCTGCTCAGGCTCAAAACCACTGGTCGAGATGGTCTTGATGATCAGATAAAGAAGAATTTTATTAGATAGTGTACATACATAAAAACAACGCGTTTCGGGGATAAACAATTCCCCTTCATCAGGTTTTTTTATGTATGCTATCTTCTAATAAAGATGAATTTTATCTGATAATCAAGACCATCTCGACCAGTGGTTTTGCACCTGAGCAGAATGTCCTTTACTACATTCCTCTGTTATAGGTTCATATGCCACCAGCAGCCTGCTGCTCCACGCTGAGCTAGACGGGAATACACAACTGATCTTTGTGCATTTTTATTTACTACTGTTATTTTTATTAGTAGTAGTATTCTTCTTCTATACTATGTTGGGATTATTTTATCTACACTGACATATTTATTTATATTTTAATACAATAAATATCTTGTCGGTGTGTTTGCATGCCTTCCTCTGGCACACGCTGTGTTTGTATTGCATGTTTGCCCTTGATTTTCCAGTGTACTGTATTTTCAGTGCATGTAACTTTTTAGATTGGAGAGTCCTTCAGGCTTTCAGATACTGAAAAATAAGTTAAAACAAGACAGAAATCTAAGATTGCATCAGCCTTTAATCAGTGTCCTCCCACAATCCCATGCAGTGCGGCCGTGTCCTTACCAGGCTGAACTTCTAAGGCTACTTTCACATTAGCGGTTTTTGCAGATCTGTCATGGATCTACAAAAAACGCTTCCGGTGCAATAATACAACCGCATGCATCTGTCATGAACGGATCCGGTTGTATTATGTCTTATATCGCCATGACGGATCCTTCATGAACACCATTGAAAGTCAATAGGGGACGGATCCATTTTCTATTGTGCCAGAGAAAACTGATCTGCCCCCACTGACTTAAGCCTCATGCACACGACCGTATGTATTTTGCGGTCCGCAAAAAAATACAGATTACGTCTGTGTGGATTCCGTATTTTGCGGAACAGAACAGCTGGACCCTAATAGAACAGTACTATCCATGTCTGTAATGCGGACAATAATAGGACATGTTCTATTTTTTTTGCGGAACGGAAAAAAGGAGAGTGTGTGTGTGTGTGTGTTTGTTTTTCTTTTTTTTTTTTTTTTTTGGGCGGACCCATTGAAATGAATGGTTCTGTATACGGTCTGCAAAAAACTGAACGGACATGAACAGAAAATGCGTTCATGTGCATGAGCCCTTACATTGTGCGCCAGGACGGATCAGCTTGGCTTCGCTTCGTCAGGCGGACAGCAAAATGCTGCAGGCAGCGTTTTGGTATCCGCCTCCAGAGCAGAATGGTGACTGAACGGAGGAAAACTGATGCATTCTGAGCGGATCCTTTTCCATTCAGAATGCATTAGGGTAAAACTGATCTGTTTTGGACCGCTTGTGAGAGCCCATGATGGATCTCAGAAACTGAAAGCCAAAACACTAGTGTGAAAGTAAATTAAGTCATGCGTATAGCAGGCCAGCACTAAAGAATGGAGAGAAATGTTGTGTCCATGCAGAGCTGAAGTAAAGGGGATATAACTCTGCTACATCTGTACCTTTCAGGATCCTAGGAAAGTTGTGGTCATGTTTACCGCCATATTTTACCTGTGTAGTAACATTGAACTCGGGAACATATTTAAAGGGATGAAACAGGGTTGTGACTAGCGCAGCATAGTGTCCAGGGATTCTCGGGTATAACTTCTTGCATTCTTTGTGAGCCTTCAAAGGGTTGCACCATCAGAAACAACCCCTTTTTAAAATTTAGGGGTGGGGAGCCAGCTTCCATCTCTCTGGCCAACAGTTGATTTGATCAGGACAAGCCATAACCTCAATGAATGGCCTCGGAGCTCCTCCCTGTGGTGGCTCTTGGCGGTATCCATAATGGTTGATATGGAGAGGGATTGTCTTCCTGAGCTAGGCCCGTCTCCTCTCCTGTGTTATGTCTGTTTTCCCTGCCCATATAATATGAATTCTAGAACGTCTTTTCATGTAACTCTACAGTATATTGTGCCGTTCTTCTATTATTCCTTGTAGAACTCCTGAATTGCCAGCAGTCTGCCAGAACTGTCCATCCGGGTGTTACCAGTTGGGAGTGTCCCTGCCCAGCCGTACACTATGCAGACTGTGCTGGGACCCCCCCAGCTGGTAACATCCAGCTGGACCTTCATTACAGACTGCTAGAAACTCATTCATTTCTAGAGGGAATAATACGGCAATGGAACTACATAGTCATAAGAAAATATGCTCCAGAACTGTATTTAGATGGAGAATGTAAGCAGTTAAAGGGGTATTGCAGTTGTTAGAAGTTATCCCCTATCCACAGTGGTAGGACCTCCACCGATCATGAGAACGAGGGCCCCGTATCCCATGCAGACCCCCTGAATGGAGCGCAGCGGCAGTTCAGGTATTCGAGTTCCTGCTCCATTCGTTTCTGAGTACAGCGCTCGTCAATCTTATGAATTCCCATAGAAATGAATGGAGCGGCCAATGCATGCCTGACCTGCCACCCAGCAGAAGGAGCCCCACCGATCTAATAGTTACCCCCTATTCTGTGGCATGTGACCACTGTTGCTAGAAATCCAAACCTGCTGGATTATTGGTTGGAAGTTACTTTGTCGCCATAGACCACAATGTAAGTCAAGTGCAACTAATCGTGCAACAGCAGGTCACAGACAAATTGGGCAGATTATTAAATATAATAATATTTTTTATTTATTTTTTGGGTCGTGGGTTGGATTGTTTGCCAGTTGTCTAGGAAGTGATGTTGCGCTACCAAAGTCACAGTGTAGCCCTGTGGGAGGCGTGCCAATGTAGATATCCAAGATGGTGTATTGAGATGCATACATATGTTTGGACACACCTTTTCATTTTATTTTTATTTTGTCTTCTATTTTCTGCAGTTTATTCATATTGAAGACAAAGGGACACAGAAGTGTTAAGCATGCCAGAATCTGGTTTATATTTTAGACTCTTTAACGTTAGCCCCCTTTGTCTCCTCTCTCAGTAAGCCTCATGTGATGGTCACCTGGGGTGGTTTCCAATGAGCAGGCATGCCTGTCTGGAGTTATTCATGGAATTTTGTGTTTGAGGTCTTCAGTTGTACTCTGTTTCATAGTGTTTAGCCTTATATTACTGCTCTTCTAATCCGCATGGCAACAACCACTCAACTAAGTAAAGGGAAACCACGGTCCATCATAAGACATGGAGGTCATTCAATTCGGAAGGTTTCCAAAACAAAGAAGGTATTCTCCAGTGCGGCCATGAAAACCATCAGACACTATGCTGAAACTGGTTGTCATAAGGGCTGCCCCAGGAAAGGAAAACCAAGAGTTAAAGGGGTTTTCCTGTCTTTTGATACCAATGACCTATCAGTGTCTGAACGGTGGGGATCCGACACCCAGGACTCCCACTGATCAGCTGTTTGAGAAGGCAGCGGCGCTCTTGTGTGCGCCATGGCCTTCTCTGTGCTTACCAAGCCCAGCGGCGTACATATATAGTGGCTGTGCTTGGTGTCACGTTCAGCCTCCTTCACCTTCTAGCGATATGCTCCAATGTCCAAGATGCAAATACTCCTTTTAATACTGTTCATTTTACTGTTTAATTCTTTGTGTTCCTTCATGGTTTTTATGCATTCAACATGAATCTGCAATGTAGAAAAACATGAAATAAAAAGATGTGTCCAAACATAATAAATAAAAAAAAAATAATAAAAAAAAAAATATATATATATTGAAGAAAATCCGCAGCACTCCTTGAAGTATAGAAAAAATGTGTAGTTTTATTCACACATGTCAAATAAGACAACGTTTCGGTTCTCTCACAGAACCTTTTTCAAGTCAAGAAAAAGGTTCTGTGAGAGAACCGAAACGTCTTATTTGACATGTGTGAATAAAACTACACATTTTTTCTATACTTCAAGGAGTGCTGCGGATTTTCTTCATTGTTTTAAGTCCTGAATCGAGGGACCACCGCTGGCACCACACAGCTACGGCTGAGTAAACGACAGGAGTGCTGCCTGAACTTCTTTTATGGATATATATATATTATTATATAATTTTTTTTCAGCAATAGTTTGCTTTTACTGTTTCTCTTCATCGTTCTATTAAGCGATGGTTCTTGGCTGCACCATCTGTATCTCTTGATAACCATTTTCTTTTGTGGATCCACAAGGAGAGATAAAGAAAGACAAATCTTATGCTTTATTGATCTCGCCGATTCCCTGACTATTATACTATACAATACAGGTGACATGCGTCTTTTTACTTTACCATATATTTCCCGTTGTTTCGTATAGGGTAGGTTTATACGTTAGTGGTATATGAGGTGGTTAATTCTGATCATGTCTACCAGTAATTGTTGCCATCATAATTGAAATGAATCTAGAATGGAAGTGTTATATTCGCATCCTATCAAAACAATCACCTGCCTGTGTACATTGTACAGACATCGACAATAACAATCTACAATTATAGCGAAACATGCCGGAAAAAATCCAGATGAAGCAATTGGAAAATGGGGGCAACGGGCAGGTTTGCCCAGATCAGAAATGGTAGACATCTGTGACGTGAACAGATTGATTTGTATCTTGGCAGAGGGTGGACCATGGGGTTAAATCATTTTTAATAATCAGTGTATCTTTAAACTCTAGGCTACGTTCAAATGCAGGTTTTTTCCTGTGGAAGGACCCACAGCAGATGCCCCACAGGTTTCTACCGAGTGGACATCTGCCAAAGCTCTTGTCCGTTCTTGGTGCATCTGGCAGATAAAGGGTGGCCATGTGATGTAGCGCGGACCCCTATTGAATACAATGCGGGCAGTTTCCACACTGCATGCAAAAAACTGTGTGTGAACGAGTCCTTATGCGTGTGAGGTAGTATTTTTAGTATATTGGATATATGCCACTGGTTCAGTAATAGCAGCCATCATCTCATCTGGGTTACTTCAATTCTAGCACTGTGTGTGGACAGCCGAGATGTCAGAGCAGAAACTTCATCTCGTATGAGCACTATGTTCTCTTCAAACAGTTGATTGTTTGGGGCCAGCACCCCCACCAATCTGATATTGATGACCTATCCCAAGGATAGGTCCTCAATATAAAAAAAAAAGTGGACTACCCCTTTGAACTGATTTTCAGTCGCAGGAAATGTGTTGTGTGTAAATTGACTTATTGGTTCCTACACAGAAAATAAAAACTGGGCCTTGTGGTAAATTGGTGACTCAAGGCATGGTTCAGTGTGGTGTTTGGTCACCATACTTGCATAGTTTAAGGGATCAACCTGGGTTATAAATTGGATTTGGCAAAAAAAATCAAAAACTGATAATAAAAGGCAGCACAGGTAAACCAGACCCAGGTAGCCAATAAACCTCTTTGCTGGTACCTGAATTTTTAGGATGCTTTCTATTGGTGTTGGTAAAAAAAAATAAAAAAAAAATCTTATTGTCTGGCTACCAAAATCAACAGTAATTTGCCCACTTTTGTATCATACGTAAATGTTGAAGGAATTAAGGAGTGGCTAAGAGCAGAGGTTGAGATAATAGGTGAAAATTGTTATTTTACAGTTTTAAGTTGGTTGTCCAGCCTTGGACCTGACAACCCCCTGGGGGCCTAACTTGTGCCTCTGAACGTATATTAAAAAAACAACAAAAAAAAAAAAAACCTTGCTCGCCTGCCACGGTGCCACTGCTGCTCTGTTCCCAGCCATTTCCAGTCCCCACAGGACCAGGAAGCTGCTTGGTCCTTTGACTGCTGTGGCCAGTCAAAGGCCTCAGTGGCCACAGCGGCTTTGACTTGGCATTCAAGCTAGTCCCTGCTGGTCCTGCTGTGATGACATCATGTACGTTTGTGTGACTGTTGCAGCCAGCCTCTGACCTCAGCAGTCAGCTGCTGTTCATGCCAGCAGCACAGTTGAGGTCTGTGATTGGCTGCAGCGATCACAAGAGCAATGTACCTGACCTAGTTGCGGCAGGATCGGTAAAGGTGAGTAATTTTTGGGTAATAATCCGAGACAACTATTTCTAGTTCAAAACAATTGCTTTGATTTGTAGCATCTTATTTTGCCCTTTTGAACCCATTGCTTATTCTGCTTCAGGCATCAACATTTCAGGATACCTCGACCAGTGAAGATGCTACAATGATTCCTGTGCTGAGTTCAAAAAAGGCAAGTGAATTGCCTGTCGGTGAAGTGGCCTGGATTCTTAAGGTAAGAGGTAGTTTGTGATCTTCATTCCCTGTAACCATTGTACTTCAGGGTAAAAAATAGCTGTTTTGGCACAGTTTTATTTATTATTTACAATGTTCATCTAACAGGTTGGATCATGTGGTATTTTTATAGAGCAGGTTGTTACGGACGCGACAATACCAAATATGACTACCGTTTTTTGTTTTCATTCAGTTTTACATAAAGCAATGCGTGAGGTGAACGCATAGCACCCGCACTGAATCATGACTCAATGGTTCTGTGTATTTATTTTTTATTTTTTTCACACATTAGTTCTGCGTTGCGTTAAAAAAAACGCAGCACTTTCTATATTCAGCGTTTTTCACTCAGCCCTGGCCCCATAGCAGTGAGGCTTCAGTGAAAAACGCATTGCATCTGGAAGCAGGTGCAGATGCAGTGTGTGGTGTGTGTATTTTTTATTTTATTTTTTCTCTTCTTCTTTCTGTTGGTTGCTAGGAAATGTTGTTTGTAAACCATCATTATTTATTATAAAAAAATAATAATAATTTGAACTTCTTTTTTCACTTTAATTTTTTTGGTCCCACTCTGGGACTTCAACTTTTGGGGGTCTAATCCTCTTTACGATGCGTCACAATACTTCTGGCAGGATCCCGCACGTGCCTCTGTCAGCGCTGACCATGGCAGTGCGAGGGTTAATGTGCAGTCATTGGTGTTTTCACTGATGCCAGCGCATACATCAGGGGTTTGGCTATCAGTGACTGCCGGACCCCTACCGCTGATCGGGCGGGCGCGGCTCCTGCACCCGCACAGCAGCATGATTACATCACTGGTCCTTAAGTCACGGCAAGGTATGATGTACATGTATGTCATGGGTCCTTAAGGGGTTATCGGCAGAACATGTTCCCATACACCAGGCTTGATCCTCTGAGCACTGGAATAAGATGCGCCTTAATAAATTAGGCATATTTCTGTCTCTCCGACTGCTGGTGCAGCTTTGAGCTATAACTTACGCCAGTTTCTGGCGTAAGTTAGAGGACATACAGCAGCATACTATATGCCCCTCTGTCTAGGAGGAATAAAAGAGGATCAGGACAACATAAAGTTAGGCCCCTTCACTTATGGCTGGCGATCCGGGGCGAAGTAATTGATGCTGGGAGGGAACTGAAGCCAGAACTGATCCCATATCTGGCCATTATCCTACATCTGACACATCAGTTGTGATGCCGGATGTCAAATGGCACCAGACAGAAAACCACTGCATTCTGTTTTTCTGTCCAGTACTAATAGTGGCTCTATGCACATATATCAGTTGTGTCCAGCTCCCAGCCTAAAGTAGCTGGTCGGACACAACTGATGTATGTAAAGATGCTCCAAAATTTCATGAGGGGTAAAAGTATTTACTGAAATAGACATTTAATAAGGGTGGGAATGATTACACTATCTTATATTATACATAACATATACTTTTTGTGTATAGAGGTGTGTTTTTTTTTTTTTTTTTTTTTTTTTTTTCCTTATGAATTAATTTCCTTGGCGTTCTCATTTTCTCACAGGCTGATCTCCAGAGCGGGTTAACAGATTCTGATGTCTGTCACAGGCGGGCCTCCCATGGATGGAACGAATTTGATATCGGTGAAGATGAGCCGCTATGGAAAAAATACATTGCACAGGTGAGACACTGAGCATAGATATTATGTACGTCCAGTGAGATCCATATTTAATTTCAGATGTGTAGAGAACAATAACTAAAGACATTACATGTACAACCTTTATACAAATGGGGACACGTAGACTCCAAATCACTCAGCATATACAGTGACGAACTTGCCTTCTAAATTCTGTGGACACACAGCTAATCCTGAATGGGGATGTCGGTATAAATGGCACATCTATGGCACGGTATCTAATAGGTTCATGACTGATCTATTACTTAGTGATTTGTAGATGCAGGTGGATATTCAAAGTTGACACCACCACCAAAGTGGTTGTCCAGGATTTTTATATTGATGACTTGCTTCGGGGTAGGCCATCAGTATCAGATTGGTAGGGGTCTGATCAGCGGTTTTCTTGTAGTTCCAGTGCCTGAGCTAGGGTGTCACATCCCCACCGATGAGATTTTGATAACCTATCCTGATAATAGGCCATCAGTATCAAAGTTATTGACAACGCCTTTAAGTCGTTACATTTAAAGGGGTTATCCAACCACTACAAAGCCCCTTCTAATGCCGGGGCCCCTCACAGTTTGTACTTGCATTGCTCCCCAGCATCCGCGCCGCCTCGGATGCCTGCATGGCTGCCGCTGCATTTCTCTGTCCTGCGGATCAAAACATTGGGCAAGGGTGGGGTTTGATCCATGTGACTGGGAGATGCAGCAGAAGCTATGTGGGTTCCGGGGAGCAAGCTAAGTACAGCCTGTGTCAGGGGAATTATAGGGTTTGGTTAACCCCTTTTTAAGTTACATGTCTGTATCTCCAGAATGACGCACCAAATCTAAGTGAAAGATATTATTACATTCAGCAGACCTAGTCCTACAAGGCATTCTGCCTGGTTTAAAGGGGTTATACTATGATTGATGTAAAACCATGAAAAATACCTTTCCAACACTGCTAGAACCAGCCCTGTACCTCACATGGGTCCAGAGAGCTCCACCTTCACTGCTCCAGTTGCTCTGCTACATTCTCTTCAGCCTGGCGTCTAAGGGAGTACGTCCTTTCTGCTGCAGCTCTCTCTCTGTAACTGCTACAGCTTCCAACAGCACATATGGCTGGTGGTAGTCGAAGATTCAAACTGAGCATGTGCGACCAGCTCAGTGAGATGGACAAAAAAAATTAGGAAAAGAACAAACAGCAGGTGGCGCTATACAGATACATTTTATTGAATAGCTCACTGGCTATACTAAATGTGTAATTACCTGCAAATACTAAAGTATTCAGATCCAGGTGCTGGTTTGAAAAATGTAGAAAATGTTCCATATACAACTCCTTAAACGCTGAATTTCAAGGTGACAGCCTTTGTTAATGTGTTTATCTTTTGCACCAAGTCGGCGACTTTAAATTTAACCTGGTTTTTCTTTTCAGTTTAAAAACCCGCTCCTTATGCTCCTGCTCGCCTCCGCTGTCATCAGTATCTTAATGCATCAGTTTGATGATGCCGTCAGTATCACAGTGGTAAGTTGCCAGCCCTCTTCACTTATCTAAATGCCTGACATAAATTCCCAGCCTAGTCCTTGAGACAAGTTCTGGTCATGGGCCGCCTTTCAGCTAAATGTGCATGTGGAAAAACTGGCCGGTATACAAGTGGGAATGCTTATCTCAAGGAAAAGCATCAGGATATGAGAGGGAATATCCAGTATGTTGTATCCTTGTCCCTATTGATGGCAGTCCTTGGGCCTGGCCAGCCCTATAGACATCTGATTGTAAGAAGGTCCTATTATTGTTGGCAATCCGACCAGTTTCTATCTAACATATGAGTCCTGCTGTATTTTGTTTAAAGCATTAAGGGGGTCATTTATTAAACTGAAATGCGCCAATATTGGGTGTATTTCTGGCGCAGATTGCAGCCCATCAGCTAATTGCACCACAATCTGTAACTTCTCCCTGCTCACGCCAGGTCTAAATGTGTGGACGGGGACGGGTCAGCAGGCGTATAAAATGGTGCACAAGCTGTCTTGCTTTTAGAACTGGCGGAGGATCTGCCAGTCATAACTAACCACCGCCAGCTTAGGGCTTTATTAGGGCTCCTATGTCTTTGAATAAATACAGAACTGACTTGAATTACTCAAGTTCTGGTAGAACAATGGAGCTCCAAAGATAGATGGCTGGCATCACCTGCTTGGCTCTATTGTGATGTATGTCTTACAGGGAACCTTCTATATGCAGTAATGATATGGTGCTGTAGGTCACCCCACAGCAGTCATTTAAAGCGCGCATCCATGGCATTTTGATGGAAATCAATTTTGAAAATGTACCTTTCATATGAAAACACAAGGCCATACAGGTAAGCACCTCAGACTACTGTTACTGTGGGAGGAGAAGGGGGAAGAGTATTTACAGCACATGCACAGGATTTCTGTGTCGGGGGGTCAGTCACTGTGAGATGGGCTGTGGATTTACACCAAAATGCCAAGCATGAGAGCTTTAAGACACAGCAATGATTATTTGCATATGGCAGAAGTGATGATGGATTCCTGTTAGTGTAACAATACATGTCCCTGCCGCTGACTCCGATACTCGCCCATATTCCACTGCTATGTGTCTATGAACCGTCTGTGGAATGCGTCCTCTCCATTATGTGCCCGTGTCCACTGAGGGCATTTTACGGTCTGTTTGCAGGGTGAGGATTGACCCACAAATTACTGATCTGGAGTCAGTGGCGGGTGTTCTATACATGTATTATTTTACTTATTAGAGATGATGGAGGTGACTGATTTCCTTTACAGGCGCTATTCCCTTTTAAGCCAAATTGGCTGCCGTATAAATTTTAATGATTACTCCCCTTTTAAACCTCCAGTGCTGATGGTCCTCGCCGGTCATAGTTTACTTTCCTTAAGCAGTGACCGGAAGCAGCATGTGAACACTGCAATCACTGAGAGTACCAGTATGTACCTCACGTGACTGCTAAAACGCATCAGAGACCAAGGAGTATTGGTGGATTTAAAAGGAACCTGTCACTGGGATTTTGGGTATAGAGCTGAGGACATGGGTTGCTAGAGGGCCGCTAGCACATCCTCAATATCAGTCCCCATAGCTCAAAAAATGATTTGATACATATGCAAAGTAACATAAGAGTCATATCTTACTCGTGTGACCAGAGAAGAGTCATATTTTCCAGCTCTGACTCATGTCAGGTTAATTTGCATATGTATCAAATCGGTTTTTATACACAATAAAAGCACACAGAGCTATGGGGACTGGGTATTGCGGATGTGCTAGCGGCGATCTAGCAACCCATGTCCTCAGCTCTATACACAAAATCCCGGTGACAGGTTCCCTTTAACTGGTGTTTTTTATTTTTTATTTTTCTTGCCATTATCTTAATTTCTTTAACCCACCTTTTTAAGGCAACTGAGGGAACTACTTATTAAGGGCTCATGAGCACAACTGTATGTTTTTATTGCCTGTCCTTGTCCGTAAAATGGGGGGGGGGGGGGGTGTGTGTGTGTGTATGTGTATATATAATATAATTTTATTTAATTTTTTTCTTTATTTCACCATGTTAATGGCATTATTAAGGCAACATTTTTTTAACCTGCTCAGGACCGCCGTACGCAGGATTGCGTCTTTGCGGCGGTCCTGTTTCTCTGGGTGAATGCGCCGGTGCGTCCTCTCGCGAGACGCGAGATTTCGGGCAAAGCCGGACCGCGCATGCGCATCGCGGACCGGCAAAATTTAAAACACAAGTTCGTTATCAACCTGCCAGCCAATGATCGTGGCTTGCAGGTTATTGATTTTCGAAAAAACGAATCAGCAGCCAGCTAACAAATCATATTTAGTAAATATGATGTGTTAAATGGCTGCTGTGCTCCTCTGCTCCTTTTTTTGGTCGGTTGGTTCCAGCAGAGGAGCACACATCACTGTGAGTACCCACCAACACCACACTTAGCCCCCAGATCACCTCCCAGCACCCCAATTAACCCCTCAATCACCCCTTCTTGCCCCTGTCAATCACTAGTGAAAAGGAAAAAAGTGATCAGTGTAAACTGTCACTTTTTTTTTTTTTTTTTTTCACTGGTATTGACCGATAGGTTTTAGTATAGTTTAGGTCCCTTGGTTAGGTAGTTTAGCGATCGGTTAGCGCCCAGCCCACCGCACCGCAGTCCCTTATTCGCTGATTAGCGTATCGCTAATCAGCATTTGTACTGTTATAGTATCTGTAAGTGATCAAAACTGATCACGGTCAGATCTATAATAGTATTAGTGTCACTTTAGTTCGCCCTCCACCCAAAACGCAGTGTCTGCCCGATCAGGCCTGATCGGTCGCCCACACGTGCGTTCACCCACGCCCGCCCCACCGCAGTGACAAAATTTGTAATTTTTTTTTTGATCACTGCACAATCACTTTACACGCGCTGCGGCGATAAAAAAAAAATCAGTTTTGATATTTTTTTATCAATCGCAGCGGCCTCCGGTACTTCGCTAGCCTCCCATTTGTAAGACAGGCTTGCTTTTTTTCTTAGGTAGTCTCAGGGAATACCCCTAAATTTAGTTGCCCAAATGTCAAACAGGGGGTATTCTTCTGAAGAGGCCTACAGACTTCTGACCCAGTCGGATGAGGAATGAGAACCCTCATCTGATGAATCCAGCGGGTCAGAATATGAACCTGTAGAAAGCAGTGGCAGTCTGACTCAAAGTTCGGACGAGGAGGTAGAGGTCCCTGATGGCACCAGGCGTACCCGGCCCCGTGTCGCTAGACCACAGGTTGCGCAGGATCCGTTTCAAGGGCAGCAGAGAGCAGAGTGGGGCTGGCACTGTTGGATTATGTGGTGAGGCATACACCAGCAGCGCAGCCCATCCTGGACCTAGTACCAGCACTGCCGTACAACATGGTGAAGTGGCGAGCACCAGAAGGGCAGTTGAAGCTGGTACTGGTGGCACGTGCATTAGTTACCCCGTCGCAGCCACCGCAAAGACGGGCCCGTAGAGCCCCTAGAATCCCTGAGGTGCTGGCAAACCCTGATTGGCAGTCCCCAACTTCAGCCGCACCTGTAGTTCCCCCTTTTACCGCCCAGTCTGGAGTTCGGGTTGAGACAGCTCAGATCGGTTCGCCCCTGGGATTTTTTTTTTTTTAGCTGTTCTTGACTGCAGAGCTCTTGGACTTAGTCGTGGCCGAAACAAATCGGTATGCCACTCAATTTATAACCGCCAACCCGGGAAGCTCTTATGCCTAGTCTTTCCGGTGGAAACCAGTCCAAGTTTCCGAATTTAACATTTTTCTGGGCCTTCTCAACATGGGTCTAACTCAAAAGCATGAATTGCGGTCATTTTGGTCCACGAACCCAATTCATCACATGCCCATGTTCTCTGCTGCTATGTCCAGGACACGATTTGAGACCATCCTGCGTTTCCTGCACTTTAGCGACAACACCACCTCCCGTCCCAGAGGCCACCCAGCTTTTGACCGGCTCCACAAAATTCGGCCCCTCAGACCATTTCAACCAGAAATTTGCAGATTTGTATACCCCTGAGCAAAACATCTGCGTAGACGAGTCCCTTATACATTTTACCGGGCGCCTTGGCTTCAAACAATACATCCCAAGCAAGCGCGCCCGGTATGGGGTCAAATTGTATAAGCTCTGTGAAAGGGCCACAGGCTATACCCACAAATTTCGTGTCTATGAGGGAAAAGATCAGACCCTGGAGCCGGTCGGTTGCCCTGACTACCTGGGGAGCAGTGGGAAGACAGTCTGGGACTTGGTGTCACCCTTATTTGGCAAGGAGTACCATCTTTATGTGGACAATTTCTACACAAGTGTGGCCCTCTTTATGCATTTGTTTCTAGAACAGATTGGCGCCTGTGGCACCGCGCGAACTAGTCGCGCGGGCTTCCCCCAACGGCTCGTTACCACCCGTCTTGCAAGGGGACAGAGGGCTGCATTGTGTAACGAAGAACTGCTCGCGGTGAAATGGAGAGACAAGCGTGACGTTTACATGCTCTCCTCCATTCACGCAGACACGACAATCCAAATTGAGCGAGCAACCAGTGTCATTGAAAAGCCCCTCTCAGTCCACGACTATAACCTTCACATGGGAGGGGTGGACTTCAATGACCAGATGTTGGCTCCGTATTTAGTGTCCCGCCGCACCAGACGCTGGTATAAGAAGGTGTCTGTGTATATTTAATTCAATTGGCTCTGTATGATTTTGTTCTCTACAGTAAGGCTGGGAGAACACGATCCTTCCTCAAATTTCAGGAAGAGATCATCGAGAACCTCCTGTACCCATCCACCAGTGTAGTTAGCCGTCTACACGAGCGACATTTCCCCAGTGTCGTTGCTGGTACCTCAAACCGACCGCCACCCCGAAAAAAATGTCGTGTCTGTAGCAGGAGTGGAATAAGGCGTGACACCCGCTATTTCTGTCCTGACTGTCCTGACCACCCTGCCCTGTGCTTTGGAGAGTGTTTTCGGAAGTACCACACACAGGTACACCTAGCATAGGGATCACATCTCACCAGGACAGGTACACAGGGCTATTAGGGCCCCTTCACATACAGCTGCTGCAAACCTCTCCTTTCACCTGGGATAAAGTGCATAATGTACTTCGCCACATCTTTGGGCGATTTGCGCTTTGCACATTGTCCCATGGGGAAGGAGAGGTTTCTTCTATAAAGGTAAAAACCAAAAAAAAAACAGTAAGCAAAAAAGTTCAGTTTCAAAAGTAAAATTTTATATGTTCTGTAAAAGTAAAAAGTTTATATGTTCTGTTCTAAAGTTATTATAAAGTTAATAAAATTTATTGCGTTGCGGCCTGTTTTTTTTTTTCTTTTTTCTTTAGTTTTTTTTTTTACCTTCCAGGTGGACCAACCGATCGGCTAGCTGCAGCACTGATGTGCATTCTGACAAAAGAATTGCGCTGCTGTCAGATTACACGCAAGTCGGTGTATGCGGCGCTGCAAGACGAGATTTCTACTCTGCAGTAAAAGATACGTTTGCCAAGGCATACGAGCTGAGGAGGAGGCGGTGTTCCTATGCTTTGGCAAACACTTTGTATATTAAAAAAAAAAATCCCGGCAATGATTTATTCATCCACATCGATTGATGTGAATGGAGAAATCTGGTTTGCCAGGGCATACGAGCTAAGTGGGTATGGATGTTGGGCGGAGCTCCTATGTCCTGGCAGACGCCTTTCCCCTCCTTTTTTTTTTTTTTTGGCAGAGATTTTTTCATCCACATTGATCGATGCGAATGAAGAAATCTGTGCCGTTCATTTTTTTTCTTTCAGTCCAGAGGCTGAACGGAAAAAAAAAATCTCATTACCTGTATGCTCAATATAAGAAGAATAGCAGAAACTCCTAATGCTGGCCATACATGTAATGATTGCGGAGACCCTCAAATGCCAGGGCAGTACAAACACCCCACAAATGACCCCATTTTGGAAAGAAGACACCCCAAGGTATTCGCTGAGGGGCATATTGAGTCCATGAAAGATTAAAATTTTTGTCCCAAGTTAGCGGAAAGTGAGACTTTGTGAGAAAAAAAAATAAAAAATATCAATTTCTGCTAACTTATGCCAAAAAAAATAAAAAATTTCTATGAACTTGCCAGGCCCCTCATTGAATACCTTGGGGTGTCTTCTTTCCAAAGTGGGGTCACATGTGGGGTATTTATACTGCCCTCGCTTTTTAGGGGCCCTAAAGCGTGAGAAGAAGTCTGGGATCCAAATGTCAAAAAATGCCCTCCTAAAAGGAATTTGGGCACCTTTGCGCATCTAGGCTGCAAAAAAGTGTTGCATGTGGTATCGCCGTACTCAGGAGAAGTTGGGGAATGTGTTTTGGGGTGTCATTTTACATATACCCATGCTGGGTGAGAGAAATATCTTGGTCAAATGCCAACTTTGTATAAAAAAAATGGGGAAAAGTTGTCTTTTGCCAAGATATTTCTCTCACCCAGCATGGGTATATGTAAAATGACACCCCAAAACACATTCCCCAACTTCTCCTGAGTACGGCGATACCAGATGTGACACTTTATTGCAGCCTAGGTGGGCAAAGGGGCACACATTCCAAAGAGCACCTTTCGGATTTCGCAGGCCATTTTTTACACATTTTGATTACAAACTACTTCTCACACATATGGGCCCCTAAATTGCCAGGGCAGTATAACTACGCCCCAAGTGACCCCATTTTGGAAAGAAGACACCCCAAGGTATTCCGTGAGGGGCATGGCGAGTTCCTAGAATATTTTTTTGGCGCAAGTTAGTGGAATGAGACTTTGTAAGGAAAAACAAATAATAATAAATCATCATTTTCCGCTAACTTGTGACAAAAAATAAAAAGTTCTATGAACTCACTATGCCCATCAGCGAATACCTTAGGGTGTCTACTTTCCGAAATGGGGTCATTTGTGGGGGTTTTCTACTGTAGAACCTCAGGAAACATGACAGGTGCTCAGAAAGTCAGAGCTGCTTCAAAAAGCGGAAATTCACATTTTTGTACCATAGTTTGTAAACGCTATAACTTATACCCAAACCATTTATTTTTTTATTTTTTATCAAAGACATGTAGAACAATAAATTTAGTGAAAAATTTATATATGGATGTCGTTTTTTTTGCATAATTTTACAGCTGAAAGTAATAAAAATGTCATTTTCTTGCAAAAAAATCGTTAAATTTTGATTAATAACAAAAAAAGTAAAAATGTCAGCAGCAATGAAATACCACCAAATGAAAGCTCTATTAGTGAGAAGAAAAGGAGGTAAAATTCATTTGGGTGGTAAGTTGCATGACCAAGCAATAAACGGTGAAATTAGTGTAGTGCAGAAGTGTAAAAAGTGGCCTGGTCATTAAGGGGGTTTCAGCTAGCGGGGTTGAAGTGGTTAATATAATTTTCATGCTCTGGTCTTCTACAACCTTCTGTTCAATTCCATTTTAAATGGGTCTCTTTTGTGTTCTAAAACCTTCCGGGGGTGGTAATCACTCCCACGTCTGTATGAAGTAATTGTAGGGGTTTCTATCTTTACCTTCTCTTCTCTTGTTTTCCTAGGCAATACTTATAGTTGTCACTGTCGCCTTTGTTCAGGTAAGGGGAGATTTTTATCATATATTCTTGCTTTAGATGGAACGTATAGAAACATTAGGTGTTTTTTTTCCCTAAGTATTGTTACTTTTATGTTTTAGTAGCATGGCAGGGATGTTTTGCGCTTTACAACTTGTTGAGCCATGATAAAAGTAGTTTTTGTATACAGTAAAACCACATAGTACACCTCTAGGTCCCACAGTATGGGCGCATTTTAGCATCTGTGTTACATCCACAAATCCCGTGGGTGTAATGACTGAAAGGAACAGCATAATGGGGATCTAGGTTTCTCTAAAGTCAGCAATGGTCCTGTAAAATGTTAAACCGTACCAGTGTGTTTGCACCCGCTAACTAGACCTATCCCTTACAGATATCCTTACAGAGACCCCACTTGGGTTACTCTTCATTGGTCAGAACTGCACCCCCATGTTAAAGCATATATTGAGGTTTTGAAAAGAAAAAAATTAAGATGGTGACAAATATTATAAAACACCAAAACCCTGTACTCCTCCTTTCAGTTCCTTGTTGATCCCACAGGACGCCCAGGCAGTCCCCCTTTCATTGGTTACAAGCAGCTGGCACATGACTGCTGCAGCCAATCATGGCAGTAGTCACTTTGCATACTATTGGCATCTCCGTGATGGAAGTCGTGATGACAGTAGTATACCACATGGTCTCGGAGGCCACTCATGGTGGTCATGTGCCAGCTGCTTGTAAACAGAAACACCTAGGGCCTCTTGCTGGATCGGTGAGGGTGGGAAAGGAGAGTAGTGTTTTTTATTTTATTTTTTTTCCTGCCACTTTCATCCAGTATTTGGATGGTATGTGTAAGCCAAATCGAGGAGTGGGTCCAAAACAAAAATATTTTCCATTATACCATGTGAAAGTAGCTAATGGCTGGATAACCCCCATTTCCAGTCCATATAAGATATAACCTACATAAAATGTTGCAATAAGATCAAGCTAGGAATGTGGAGAGATTTCAGCTCTGAAGCCTAGGTGAGCGCAGGGCTTGCTCTGATGATTTTTGCATCCAAAAAAGAAAACGTACATCATTCGAGGGTAGTGGCCAGAGATATACTAACTGCTCCATTATTCTCCAAGTGGCCACGTGTGCATCCACAACGACTGGTATGTGTCAGAAATATGCATCTTAAAAGTACAGATCCACAGTAGTTCCAGCTGTATTCTCAATATTAATGTAGAGGAAACAAACCTATGTCCATTGAAAAAGTGTAAACCATATTTTCCTTCTCCATGTTAGGAGTATCGGTCTGAGAAATCACTGGAAGAGCTGAGCAAGCTAGTACCGCCAGAATGTCACTGGTAGGATTTAATTCATCTGTGTGCTTTCTAACTAGAAGTGACCCTCCAGGATTGTTTTTCCATTGTGCATAGGTCGTAGACTTTAGGTTGGCTCTACACTGCTTAAGTGTGCATGGAAAAAACGTAAATTCAGACGAGCAGTCGTTTGTTCTGTAGAGCATTGCACACTTGATAGACTCAGCTAGTGTATACTGGATGTATGCCATGTGTGTAGGTCTGTCCGCATGTATGTGTATGGAGGGGTTTTGGGTGAGAGATCTTATGGTTATCCTTAGATTATTTCTATTTTTTTATATTTTCTTTATGGCTGTAGATTTATTTTATTTTTTCCTCCGTCATTCTCACTTTGTTTGTATGTTAAAGGAAACCTGTCGCCACCAAAATGCCCCATTAACTGCCCATATAGCTTACAGCTGATCTGGTTTCTAATGATGCCTTTAAAAAGTCATGGGTAAGATCACAGGAAAACCACTTTTATTTGGTTTTATGCAAATGGGGAGCTTCCAGCAAAGGAGACGGCGTCCTTGGCACTTGAAATCAAGCTTGCTGTGTCCCCTTCCTGTCCGTCCACGTTTTGGCCTTTTTTTTTCTTTTTTTTTTTTTCTTTTCCTTTAAGTGAGATTCCCCAGGAGATCTTGTTGTCTTTGTCCTGCGATCTTGTTTTTTGCACCTGTGTAGTGAGTCCTGCTGAAGCCAAATACACTGCAGTGGGACTCACTGTCTAGGCGCCAAAAAAATAAGATTATACAGCGCAGGAGGCTAGGCTGCCGCTGCCCCCTTGACTTCAAGCTCCTCATTTTCATACAGCCAGCGGCGGAATTGGTTGTTTTCCTGTGATCTTGCCCATTGGACATATTAGCCAAAGACATCATTAGAAGCTAAATGGCTTCAGCTGTGAGGTACTGTGGGGGCATTTTGGTGGCGATCAGTTTGGTTTAGTATGACACCTATAATTATAAAATCTTGCTAGGCATCATAAAGATTGGTAGAGGTAGCCAAGATGTAGACTGCATTGGAAGACACTCCCTGAATGTAATGAAATAATTGATCTGTCAATCTTCTTCCCTTTTTTTTTTTTTTTTTTTTTTAGCATACGGGAGGGAAGATTGGAACATACACTTGCCAGGGAATTGGTCCCAGGAGATACAGTTTGTCTGTCAGTTGGAGACAGAGTTCCTGCAGATTTGCGGTTATTTGAGGTGGGTATATCTAATATATTTTTTTTTTTTTTTTTTTTTCCTGATACAAACAGCCAAAACTTGCCATGGTAAATTTCATGATTAGATTTCACTTTTAATTTTGGTTATGGGTGCACCGGGGTCCTAAATGGAATCCACTTTCCTATTTGAGGGTGATGAAATCTTTCTCCTAGTAAACATAACAGAGGCGTAATTTTCATTAAATGTACTATGCAGATATCCAGCATTTCACCTGTGTAGAAGTACTTTGCTGCAGGAGGATCCCAAGGTTTCAGGCCCAAGAAAAGACGCAGATTGACTGGTAATGCTGATGGAGGACTAGTAGTCAGGATTGGAGCCAAGGGTTGTCATCAGGCTGTACAACAGGCCAGAGGTTGAAAAAGGAGCATAGTCAGGAACAGAGTCGGGACTCAAAACTGGGATAAGGACAAGACGTTCTAGGCAGACAAAACACAGCTGGTGCAGGAAATGGCAACGACACATAGGATCAAGAGCCAGGAAAGGAATGGACCTCGAACAATGGGTGCTGCAGCCGAAGACACCTTTTTTAAATGGGTAGCCTGAGTCTGACGTCACTGAGTGCTAGTTGTCTCGACAACCCAGTGCCACCGTATGGAGACAGAAGTAAAGACACTGGTACGATGCTGGAGAAGCAGTAGGAGCCAAGGATGGGAGTGGGAATTCGCTCCAGGAGTCGGGAGCGGTAACTGTTACAATTTTTTTTTATAATGGGCAGAAAAGGAAGATATATTATCTATACGAACTACGTCCACGTAATGAGAGAGAGAGGGTAAAAGAAAAAACCTTGTGTGTAGTGTAGACCATAGCTGCCCGGAGCCACCACCAAGAATGGTGAGCCAATAACTAAAATATTTTTAGGTCTAGAAAGTTGACTACATAATGACTAAGTTGATTTTTTTGGGGGCTGAAAAATAAAAAAAAATTGTCTTTCTCGACGACATTAAAAGCAATTTTCAACAAGGTACCTTTTTTAGAGCTGCCATAACTTCCTGAACCCTTCTGCAAGGGAAGGAAGAAGTCCTGAACATACAGTTGTGTTCAAAATAATAGCAGTCAGACATCACTAACCTGATCAATCACTGTTTTTGGTAGAAATAATATTTCTACATGGCAAATAATTTACTAGCAGGTGTAGTAGAGTAATAGAAACCCAACAGTCATGACATGCGCATGCTGAATCTCTGTAATTCAATCACTTATTGAAAGGGGCATGTTCAAAATAATAGCAGTGTGGAGTTCAATGAGTGAGGTCATTAATTCTTTGAAAAACAGGTGGCAATTATTGCCCTTATTGAAGGAAGGCAGCAAATGTTGTACATGCTGGTTACAGTGCATTTCTCTCTGAAATTCTGAGGAAAATGGGTGGTTCTAGACATTGTTCAGCAGAACAGCATACCTTGATTAAAAAGTTGATTGGAGAGGGGAAAACATATAATGAAGTGCAGAAAATGATGGGCTGCTCAGCTAAAATGATCGCAAATACTTTAAAATGGCAACCAAATCCTGAAAGACGTGGAAGAAAGCGAAAAACTATCATTCGAATAGATAGAATAGCCAAAATGGCAAGGATCAAAGAAGGTCTAAAGTTACCTGTGAGTACTGTTACAATTAGAAGATACCTATGTGAAGCCAAGCTATCTGCAAGAAGCCCCCGCAAAGTCCCACTGTTGAAGGAAAAAAAAAAAAGACGTGCTGAAGAGGTTACAATTTGCCAAAGAGCACATTGACTGGCCTAAAGAGACATTTTGTGGACTGATGAAAGTAACATTGTTCTTTTTGGGTCTAGTGGCCGGAGACAGTTTGTCAGATGACCCCCCCAAACACTGAATTCAAACCACAGTACACTGTGAAGACAGTGAAGCATGGTGGTGCAAGCATCAAGATATAGGGATGTTTCTCATACTACAGTGTTGGGCCTATTTATCGCATACCAGGGATCATGGATCAGTTTGAATACATCAGAATACTTGAAGAGGTCATGCTTCCTTATGCTGAAGAGAAAATGCCCTTGAAATGGGTGATCCAACAAGACAACGACCCCAAACACACCAGTAAACGTGCAACATCTTGGTGCCAGACCAACAAGATTGACGTTATGTAGTGGTCAGCCCAATCCCTGGATCTTAATCCAATAGAAAACTTGTGGGGTGACATCAAAAATGCAGTTTCTGAGGCAAAACCAAGAAATGGAGAAAAACTGTGGAATGTAGTCCAATCATGCTGGGCTGGAATACCTGTTCACAGGGGCCAGAAGTTGGTTGACTCCATGCAACACAGATGTACAGAAGTTCTCAGAAACAGTGGTTATACAACTAAATATTAGTTAAGTGATTCAAAGGAAAGCAAAATCTTCAAACATTTTTGAGTTTGTAAAGAAGAATACAAACTCTCTTTTTTTTTTGAACAGTCTAATATTCACAAATTTGATATATTCTTAATGTTTTGATTTTGGAATAGAATGTGTAGTGTTCCCAATGCATCTGTGTGTATGGAAATAAAAGCTATTAGAAGGATTTTGAGCTTTATTCAGTTTTTTTAAGCACACTATTATTTTGAACACAACTGTATCTGGCTGACGAAGAAGGAATACACAGAACATCAAGAAGCATGTTCAGAGCAGCTGAGTTTTGATTTTTTTGAGCATATAAATGAAAATTGCTATTATTGTAGAGAACAATGTACTGAAGAAGTATCTGACAAAGCTGCAGCAGCAGACTGTATCTTACGTTACACTACTGGTATATCATGCCCTGTACACAGAAGGTAGAAAATGTTCTATATCCATAGCCAAAGCTCAAAGGATTAGATTTCCGATGCCCATGTCCTCAACGGTTGCATCCAGTAAGGGGTCCACTGAGCAGGTTATGCCGGTAAGTGATCAGCTTGTACAGGGCTGCAGTAGCTGCTGGGCAGTTTTGCTATTGCCCTGATTTTGGCCACATAATTCATGAGCAGGGACAGAATCGTCTTGGAAGACTGTTTCATCTGCAGCATTCAGCAGTCAGAAAGAGGAGAGCCTTAGCGGTCTAGTGTCTGCTGCTAAAGTCGGGCTGCTTCACATGGAATGAGGTTAATGCCTTGTAAGGAATCTAAATCTCCAGCTCGCAAAACAGACGGAGATGAGCAGCTAATGGACAATTTGGATCAGAGGCGCTCGTGTCGTGTGCATTATCCCAGTGCAGCTGATTTTTTATTTTTTTATTTTTTTTCCTAGAAAAAATACTCTAATGTAAATGGTCTGCAAGGCTCTTTAAAATGATTAACTCTGACTACAGGCAAATAACATTGTGTGTGGTGACTGTTTGCTTTCAGGTCTTAACTTTTTAGATGCTCCTTTGCAAAACATGACTCACTGTATCAACACTTGATGTTTTTAGTAAAGCTGTACTTTGTTAAAGCGACTTAAAGAGGACCTTTTCACTGCTCCTGACATGTCTGTTTTAATAGCTTCATGCATTCCCTGTATAATAACAATTCTGGAGCATCTATTCTTATGGCTCTATATTGTGCCATTCCTTTATTTCTACTAGAAGTTATAAATGGATTGCTAGCAGTCTGCAGTAAGGGTACAGAGGGGTGATAACCAGTTGGTGGTGGGGGTGTACTTGCAGAGTCTGAAAATGGCTGCACTGATTAGATGGAGTGAGTCTGTGCAGGTACACACCCCCAAGTGGTTACTTCCCCTGTGTACCCTTACTGCAGACTGCTAGCAATTTATTCTTAACGTCTAGTAGAAATATTAAAGGAATGGTATACCATAGTCCTAAGAAAAGATGCTCCAGAATTGTTAATACGTGGGGAATGCATGAAGCTATTAAAACAGCATGTCAGGAGTGGTGACAGGTCCTCTTTAAAGAGAACCTGTCAACATGAAAATACAAATACATTTTATTAAATGGCTCAGTGGCTATACTACTTTTTATTTTTATTTTTTATGGCATGCAATTACAAAAGGATTCGTATCCAGGTGCTAGTTTAAAAACTTCAGAATATATAGGGACAACCCCTTTAACCAGATTGATCTAAGTATTATTATGCCCTTTCATCTCTGAATGGGTTTCTCTTTAGATAACGAAATAACTTGGCGACAGTTCATGAATTGGCAGAGAATAGTGAACATCAGAAATGCTGGAATGCAGTGGGCTGAAAAAATCCCATCTACCCTGCGTAGCTGATCAGAATGCACATGGTGAAAGCACTTCTAGCCCATTGCTTTGATATATATTAGATTGTGGAAGAAGCCCAGGGGACCCTGGAAGGAAATAAATCTTCCTGTCTGCTAAAGAAGCAAGATTGATTTTTATTAACTGGTGCACTGCTGAGTAATCACAGTTTTCTGCTTCTGGTAAATTAATACATGTTTAAATGTTCTAGTCTATGTGAAGCCTATAGGACGGGATAAGTCAATGTATACACAAGATGTATCCTCCCCCCATTGTAACGCTATGTACCATTATTACTATCGGGAAAATGTAATTGGATTACAAGAATGGTACAGTTATTCTTGTGTGCCCATTATTCAGTGTAAGCCTTTCTTTTGTGCCAGGCTATGGACCTGTCTGTGGATGAATCCAGTTTAACGGGAGAGACGGCGCCATGCTCCAAATCCACAGCCCCTCAGCCAGCAGCCACTAATGGAGACCTCACATCGCGAAGCAACATCGCCTTTATGGGGACACTTGTTAGATGTGGCAAGGCAAAGGTAAAAAGTATTGTAACCTTCAATATCTTCCCACATAATGTGCATTTCTGTTTCTGGATGCGTGAAATTCACTATTGCAAGGGTTTTCCCCAATTTTTCTAATAATGACCAGTCCGTAGTGTGTGCCGTTACTCATTTGGGGGACTATCTCTTCTTGGGGAGAGGGCGCCTTAGTCGGTGTTAGGAGACTTGTAGTCCATACATGTTCCTCTGGAATTCTGGGAAGAGGGAATGCAAATGAGCTCTTAACAGGCTCTGCCTCTAATGTCACCAGATGTAAGGCAGCTATCCTATAAGTCAATGTTCAACCCTTTTAAATAGGCCTTGAGACATGGTTCGGATATTAAATAAGCCAGCACCTCATCTGCAGACAGCTATTTTGGGTGATTGCCAGTAAGGCGCTTTCTCCCCGCAAATCCTGACTTGGGCCTCTCACCCAGTTAAGCCAGTACTCTGCTCTGCACCCCGAAACATCTGTTTGCAGTTGAGGTGCTGGCTTATTTAGTATCAGTCATACCTGAAGGCCTATTTAAAGGGTCGCTCATTGATTAATAGGATAGCTGCCTTATATCTGGTGGCATCAGAGGCAGAGCTTGTTAAGGGCTCATTTGCATCCCTTTCTTCTCTTTACTCGGTGACGTCCAATCATTTGCCAGTAACGGCTTTATTGTGATTTCACATTTCATTCAATGGAGCTAGTCCAACCTACGTCTGTAAGGACTCTTTCACAACGAGCTACTTTTCTGTCCAGATGTGATGTGTGTAGCAAATACATAGAATCCGGACTGACTCCTGACCCATTCATTTCAATGGGTCTGTGCACACGAGCATTGTTTTTCATGCATTATCAGGAAAAATCGCAACTTGTTCCCCAGAGTTCTGTATTGCGGGTGTCCTATGTACCGGATGTTACACACGTGTGTTTTAGGGTACATTTCTGTACAGTGCCCTCATCGCTATTTTCGTGGCTAGGTTGCTGGATGCTGCGCCTAATTTCTGACTAGGTGTATACGCAGCATCCGGCAGTCTGTGCGCCTCAATTGACATCTACAGATGTCATTGGCAGAGAAACGCCACTGCAAAAGTTTTTTTTGTGCAAGTGGCATTTAAAAAGTGGAAAATGTGCAGTCTGCGCTTTTTTTTTTTTTTTAATGCCACAAAACTAGCGTATTTTAATGCTAAATCTTCCTCTTTGTTTCATAGCTTTCGTTTCCTTTAAGTCGCACCATGTTTTCTTCTTCTCCATTTTCTTCTAAAGCTAATGTCACACTAAATCTGGTGCAACGGTTACAGAGTCAGTGTTAAACTGTTAGGTCAGATCTGACAGCAAAGGGAAGAGCACCGCTGTGGCTGTCATAGGGCAGCCTGCAGATTGTCGAAAGTGGTGAAAAGGACACGGTTCTCCAAACCAGTAAATGGAGTTACAGACAAATGTTACCTAATGTGTTCTTTTTTGATTTTCATCTACGTCTAGAATTATGAGCTATATTTTACATAGAGCTCCAGATCCTGTTCCTTTCTAAAACTCAATTTGAGAAATACAGGACTGAAATGGTGAAGTGCCACTCGCTATTCCTGTCTCCCTGGCACAGCCTGCTGGTCAATGTCAGAATAGCACTGACATTAAAATACAATGCACTATAGGGATTTGTAGTCTGTTGTAGTCCCCTTGTGGGACTATTAAGTGGTAAAAAAAAATAAAAAAATGTATTTAATAAAAAAAATGACGCATTTTTTTTTTTTTTTCACCATTGAAAATACGCTTTATAATGAGAAAAAAAAATCGCAAAAAAAAAAATCTCCCCCATATGTTTGATATTGCCGCGACCGTAACGACCCGGACTACGTAAATATCACAATAATTATCCCCTACAGTGAACGCCATAAAACTGCTAATTTATTCTTAGTTGCCCCCCCCCAAAAAAACAAGCAATCAAAAAGTGCCATTTACTCCAAAATATCTATCTATATATCTATCTCTAGCTATAGAAAAAAATCTGGCAACACTCTCTCTCTTTAAAGCTGTATAGAATGTAGGGTGCCCGCTGTGATCCCTCGATTCAGGACAGAAGACAGCAAAGATAAAATGTGCTCTTTTATTCACACATATCAAATGTTCTGTGAGAGAACCGAAACGTTGTCATTTGATGTGTGGATAAAAGAGCACGTTTTATCTTTCAAGGAGTGCTGCGGACTTTCTTTGATATATATAATATATCTAATCGCTGTAATCGCACTGACCCAGAGAATAAAGATATTATGTGCTGTCAAATTTATAACGTAAAAACGCAGTGGCAGTATTGCTGTTTTTCCCATCTTCCTCCCAGAAAGAGTTAATAATGGTTAATCAGAAATTTGTGTACCCCAAAATGGCAGCATTAAAAATTACAACTTGTCCTGCAAAAAACAAGCCCTCATAAAGCTATATAGACTGAAAAAAAAAAAAGTTGTAGCTCTTGTAATGCGGCAATGGAAAAAGGAAAAATGCTTGGTCAGTAAGGCCCAAAACAGGCTGGTCACTAAGGGGTTAATATTGTTATCCACCTACACATGACAAAATAATAATGGGGATAAACCACTTGCAGTGTTACAACCTGCAGGTTACCTCGACAGGATAGTTGGCAGAAATCTAAATCTACTGGATTTGTGTGATCAGACACCTCATTAGTTGCAGTGCAACATTTACATCATACACAAGTCGCCATGTAGACCTAGATAGTCTGTCACCAGCGACCTCCCTATCACTGCTTGCTTGGACACATAGCTGTGGTTCACCTGATATAAATGTTGTCTTTTGTTTATTTGAGTCTCTGTTTTTTTTTTTTTTTTTTTTTAAGTCTGTAAATCAATGCTTTGGTGCAACGAGGGTGTCACCGTTGCTCTTATCCTTTTGTGCCCTGCTCATCCGTCACTGTTTTGATTGACAGGGCAATGTAGTAGCAAAGCATGGAAGGAGGGGCTGGCCACAAAAATGAGTGGCGCTTGGGTGCAACAAGAACAGTTGTGATGCCCTCATTGCACCAAAGGCCTAATTTTGCATATTAAGAAAAAGTATCATAACTCGGGAGCAGAGCTTCGGAACAACAAAATAAAACCAGCGTTTTAATCGGGTGAACTATGGCTACGTGTCTATGCAAACAGATGGATAGGGAAGTCACTGGTGATTCCCTTTTAAATTTGTAGATTTTTATTTTTTATCCTGATGGTCTTCATAGATGTATGTAGATTGCTACTGTAATGGATAGCTCTTATATTTGTTACAGGGAATTGTCATTGGAACTGGAGAAAGCTCAGAATTTGGGGAGGTTTTCAAGATGATGCAAGCTGAAGAGGTGAGTTGTCATATATGGGTATGACTTACAGGTACTGGATGACTAAAGGGGTATGCGGACCTGTCTAGAGGTGGCAGGCCTGGGGCACGGGTGCTTTCTTCTGCATTACTCTCCATTCAGTACTTACATACATGGGCTGCACCCGGCCATCTGCTTTCATACAAATAGTGATTTATTTATGGTACTTGTAGAATAATATAAATGTAATTTCCGTTTTTTGTTAATTTGCATGATTTGTATGGCCTTATCAAAGGAATATTCGCAGCTCATTGATTCGGTCCCATCCTGTATCCCAATTGAATATAAGACTAGAATAATAATAATATAGTATTGACTGTAAGCCACAATTACATTGTATAAGTGAAATAGCCTTTTTTTTTTTGTGATTGTCCTTTTCTGGTACCTCCCTTAATCAGGATTGGTGCCAGGGGTTATGGCCACATTTGCGCAGGTCAGGGAACACTTCTTGCTTGTGTGGTGGCTGCGGTCGCAGGGATGCCCATAATCATGTATGTGTGCCAGCTTCCGTTCCGGCCTCCTCACACCAGCCTAACGGGTATCAGTAGTTCAGCTCCAGGGCATGCGCAGTTCTACTGAGCTAGTGCCAATGCTGCTAATGGAAATGCTTTGCAGCCTGCAGCTGGAACGCACAGGCAAGTGGCTCAGGGATGTCATCAGAGCGCTGTCAATCTGCACAACAGTATCCACCCCCATAACAGACAAGAAGTGCCCGAAAGAGATGTGGTGAAACATCCCCTTTAATGGCAGGGGCCTACATTGCTAAACCTTTCAAGCTAATAACCTCTGGCTGTGACAACCAAAATGAGCAGCACAATATGTTCCATTCTGTTCATCCGTCAGATTACTGCTCGCTTGTCCCTCACAGACGGGATAGCTGGGGAGCCACAAGTCGCATGTTCGTGCTTTAGCAGATGGCATTTTACAAATGCCATCTGCAGCCCCACAGGTCGTGGTGTCTTTTTTGCTTCAATATGTTGACTGATTTGCAAGTCTTTTTACTTTCTTTCCAGGCACCAAAAACTCCACTTCAAAAAAGCATGGATATTTTAGGAAAGCAGCTGTCCCTGTACTCTTTTGGTATCATAGGTGAGCAGAGCTTTCTTCCATCCATCTGTGATTCAGTTAGGCAGTAAATGATGTCTTGTTTGAGGGGAGGGGGGGGGGGGGTGTATTTCTGGATCTGTGGATTCTTGGCTTCTATCCATTTTCCCTTGTAGGATGCTCAGATCAAATCCAGAATTAATGTCGGAGCTCTCTTAAGTGAACATATTTCACTTTATTTTCACTTGTCCGTTTTCCTATGAACATGTCGTTCAGATTCTGAATATACTCTCGTTCCTAGGATGCTAATGAGGTACTGTGTCGTATGCTTTATCTAGGAGTCATCATGCTGGTCGGGTGGTTACAAGGGAAGCATATACTTGATATGTTCACTATTGGTGTAAGGTGAGTCCCTCATAGCAAGCGTGTTGTACACATTTATATGTATTTAGCGTAGTTGTACATGTAAGATGCCACTTTTTTTTTTTTTTTTTTGTCCAACCAAAACCTGGCACTCCTGCCGGAAACCAGGTGGACCCCACTACAGTCTATAGGGTCCGGCAGGCTATTCCTCTGCCAGATCAGGTAAAATGCAAATGTAAGCTAGCCTTACAATTATAATTTTTATTTATTTAATTTTTTTGTAATGACGTTTTAAAACCATTTCCTGGCTCCCCTTCCCCACCCCTCCATCCTAGGTTGTAACCTGCTCTGGGTGTGGTGTTTCTTTCAGGTGTTTCCTCTAGATGTATAGGATAAAAAAGTCATCTGAAGTAAAACATTGTGTGACTTAAAACCCTTGTACAAAATGAATGAATTTCATGCCATTTTTTTCAAGCCAAAAAATAAATAAAAATAAGTGTGGAAGCCATCTTACAGCCACTAGACATGGACCCTCATGGTTCACAACCTCCATCACTGTCGGGTCCTATGGCTGGCTAAATTTGGAGTACCTTGCATCATAGGCATGTTGAGGTCTTGCGTCCCTGATAGGAATGCTATTGTGAATGTAGTCCACATATTTGGCCATAGAAAAATAGATTAATCTGAAATTATCTACACATTATACATTTTTTGGACCACCAGATTTCTTGTGAGTTCTGCCATATGTTACGCATTCTGGTTATCCTCTTTGAGAAGACCAGCTCCCTTAGAAGAACACTTATCGATGCAATTTTGGGTGGTCATCTTGGTGGTTTCACTATATACACACCAGAATGTGCTGACTTCTTATGCATAAATTGCAAAAAGCAAGCCGTTGAATGATGGAGCAGGGTATTGAGAATAATTGCATCTTACTGTCACATTTCTTATTTGCAGCCTGGCAGTGGCGGCTATCCCAGAAGGCCTTCCTATTGTTGTAACTGTAACGCTGGCACTTGGCGTGATGCGAATGGTGAAGAAAAGAGCTATTGTAAAGAAATTGCCCATCGTAGAAACCCTCGGTATGAATCCCAAATGAAACTCCTGTAGAATTATAAATCTTTTTAGGCAACGTTTGAAATTTTTATAGGGGTTTTCTTGCTTTTATTAACTGATGGTCTAGCCTCCTAAGGTTAGGCCATCACTAGCTGATCAGGGGTCTGACACCCCATCTCACCACAGTTGATGGAGCTATGTAGTTCTGGTGCCAACTTATAGCAACAGAGCTACACCCAAACAGCTGATCGGGGCATCAGCCCTCACAGATCAGCTCCTGTTGGATGTGCCAACACTTCATACAAGCTGCACAACACCTTTAATGTCCTCAGCATCACTAAAGAATCTGCACTTTTACCATTAATGAGATTTACAGTGTATGTTTAAAGGGGTTTCCGAGATTTTTATACTGATGACCCATCCTCTGGATAGGTCTGAAGTATCTGATCGGTCTGACGATCAGGTGACCTGTGAGCGCTGCAGCCTTCTATCTACTCTTCCTAGGCCGAGTGACGACCTGTTCATTGGTCGCAAGGCCTAGGTGCAGCTCAACCCCTTAGAAGTGAATGCGGCTGTGTGCAATACCGACAGTGGACGTCCTGACACCAGAGCCTGTCATGGTTGCCATCGTAAAACAATAAATATAGCTGCTTATATCATCTAACTTACTGAACATTCTGCTCATTCTCTTTCTGTGATTTTGCAAGACTCTCCTATTAGCGTTCTCATGATGGACTTTAAAAGTTCTGAATGGCTAACAGCCTGCAGAGCGTTATTACAGTTGGAGTTTTACTCCCATGTAAGCTGTAGGAATTCCAAGTAAAACTGTGTAATTGGCGCATCATTATACGGCTGCAGGGAATACCACCTGCCAGTTGCCGTTCACATTGTAACCAGTGCGGTGCAGCTGCTGCGCTGTAGGATTGCAGGGGGCCTGGAAATGTGAGCACTTCGGCACATCGTCAGAAAGCAGTCATTTGTAAGGAAGCCAAAGACCTCATGTAAACCTGTCTAGGTATAATGGCCTTTATAATCTAGCACAGGCCATTATGTCTGATAGCCCTGTAAATGTGCCATTGTGCGCCTAAGCTTATTCCTTGTATTTTAGAAACCTACAGTAGTGGCCCAGTCTGCAGTTCATTTTTTAAGATATTATTTAAAGGCGTTATTCAGTAATCGATAATAATAACCTATGCTCAGGAGAGGTCGTCATTATCAGATCAGCAGGGGTCCGAGTCCCAGCACCCCCACCAATCAGCTGTTTTAGGATCCACTGCCCTGAGCTTTCCGAGCGCAGATCCTCTAAGAGGCCGCGGCAAGCCCGGAGTGCCAGCTTCTTCTAATAGCTGATTGATGGGGGTTCAGGGTGTCGGACCTCCGCTGATCTGATATTTATGACTTATCCAGAGGATAGGTCATCAATATCATTTACTGAATTAGGCCTCATGCACACGACCGCAAAAACGGGGTCCGTAGGTTCGTGATCCGTGACCGTTTTTTCGTCCGCGGGTCCTCCTTGATTTTTGGAGGATCCACAGACATGAAGAAAAGTCGTTTTGGTGTCCGCCTGGCCGTGCGGAGCCAAACGGATCCGTCCTGAATTACAATGCAAGTCAATGAGGACGGATCCGTTTGACATTGACACAATATGTGCCATTTCAAACGGATCCGTCCCCATTGACTTTCAATGTAAAGTCTGGAGTTCTTTTATACCATCGGATTGGAGTTTTCTCCAATCCGATGGTATATTTTAACTTGAAGCGTCCCCATCACCATGGGAACGCCTCTATGTTAGAATATACTGTCGGATATGAGCTACATTGTGAAACTCAGATCCGACAGTATATTCTAACACAGAAGCGTTCCCATGGTGATGGGGATGCTTCAGGTTAGACTATACTGAAAAACTGTGTACATGACTGCCCCCTGCTGCCTGGCAGGTGCTGCCAGGCAGCGGGGGGCAGACCCCCCCTGTTTTTAACTCATTGGTGTCCAGTGGGCCCCCCCCCCCCTCCCTCCGCTGTAGATAACTCGTTGGTGGCCAGTGGGCCCTCTCCCCTCCCTCCCCCTTCTAATTAAATTCGCCCCCCCTATCATTGGTGGCAGTGGAGAGTACCGATCGGGGTCCCAGTGTAATTGCTGGGGCTCCGATCGGTAACCATGGCAACCGGGACGCTACTGCAGTCCCGGTTGCCATGGTTGCTTAGCAATTTGTAGAAGCTTCATACTTACCTGCGAGCTGCGATGTCTGTGACCGGCCGGGAGCTCCTCCTACTGGTAAGTGAAAGGTCTGTGCGGCGCATTGCCTATAGCACAGACCTGTCACTTACCAGTAGGAGGAGCTCCCGGCCGGTCACAGACATCGCTGCTCGCAGGTAAGTATGAAGCTTCTACAAATTGCTAAGTAACCATGGCAACCGGGACTGCAGTAGCGTCCCGGTTGCCATGGTTACCGATCGGAGCCCCAGCGATTACACTGGGACTCCCATCGGTACTCTCCACTGCCACCAATGATAGGGGGGGCGATTTTAATTAGGAGGGGGAGGGAGGGGAGAGGGCCCACTGGCCACCAACAAGTTATCTACAGCGGAGGGAGGGGGGGCCCACTGGAAACACCAATGAGTTAACTACAGGGGAGGGGGGGGGGGCGCACTGGCCACCGATGAGTTAAAAACAGGCAGCAGGGGGCAGTCATGTACACAGTTTTTCAGTATATTCTAACCTGAAGCGTCCCCATCACCATGGGAACGCCTCTGTGTTAGAATATACTGTCGGATCTGAGTTTTCACGAAGTGAAAACTCACATCTGAAAAAGCTTTTATGCAGACGGATCTTCGGATCCGTCTGTATGAAAGTAACCTACGGCCACGGATCACGGACACGGATGCCAATCTTGTGTGCATCCGTATTCTTTCACGGACCCATTGACTTGAATGGGTCCGTGAACCGCTGTCCGTCAAAAATAGGACAGGTCAGATTTTTTTTGACGGACAGGAAACACAGATCACGGTCTCGGCTGCAAAACGGTGCATTTTCCGATTTTTATTTTTTTTTATTTTTATTTTTTTCCCACGGACCCATTGAAAGTCAATGGGTCCGCGAAAAAATACGGAAAACGGCACAACGGCCACGGATGCACACAACGGTCGTGTGCATGAGGCCTTAAGCTGTAGAATAAAACGGACTACAGTTCCGTGGCTGAAGCCCTAAACTAAGTCCACAGGGAGCCACTTGTTAATAATGGGGACTGTTTATACACGTCATTAAAGGGACTGTCCAAGTAATTTTGTTTTTCAAAAAGGCATGGAAGGTAGTAGAATGTCATTGGCCTCTGTGGTCTCCTGCTGTGTACTGCTAAAGTCAGCGGTGGTCAAGTGTGGTATACAGGAACATCATCACTGTACCAAAAACATTTCATAGTCCTAAGGTAGGAAACTCTCTAGCACTCGCAGGCAATCTCCAGTCTCTTTCAGGGGAAGAAACTTCACCCCGATGCTCCGCGATGTCATACAGCAAACCTAGATACTTGAATGCAGCCAGCTAATGTAGGGAAAGATTTGTGGCACGTGCTGATTAAAAGCATGTCCCTTTTATTCCTTCGTTAAAATCACAGGTGATATAGTGGTTACAGGACGGGTCATGTCCTTCTATGCATCCCCTACACTGCCCGATTGTAATGAAGAAATAAAAGTTTTATTAGGTGAGTGCAGCCAAAAATATGACGTCATGGCTGCAGCCGTGGGGAGGATAGGAGCAGCGACTTGGAATGGATAGGGCTCCAGATGACCTTCCCTCATATTTCATTAAAGAGAGAAAAAGCATTAACTCTGAAAACCCCTTTAAGTTTTTATGTTGTATTTGGCTCCATTCGCACATCTGCAATTCCATTCCGCATTTTGCGGAATGGAATTGCGGACCCATTCATTTCTATGGGGCCGCACTTCCGGGTCCGCATTTCGTTAGAATAGGCATATTCTATTAGTGCCAGCGATGTGCTGTCCACAAAATGCAGAACGCACATTGTCGGTGTCCGTGTTCTGTGGATCTGCAAAACACAAACGGATGTGTGAATGCCTCCTTTTTGTGTCGTGATTCTGTCCAGCTGGTTTAGGTTGGATCTTTTTGTAAGGAAGTTGGGTAACAACCCAAGCGGCCACCATAACAGCTCCCAGACCACGGAATGGCAAATATGCCTTCACTGTATAAATACTGTCAACGTATAGGACAGTAATGGTGGAATATTAAACCTTTTGGTTAGCACTGATCTTAAAAATATTGACAAGTTACCTCTAAAGTAATACAACTGTACTGTTAACCCTGTCTGGTAAAGTGATGCCTATCATTTCATCATTGTCTGGCAAATCCTAGCAATATGCCATCACTTTACAGTATAGGAATACCTAACAACTCAAATTGCAATGTGGTCCACCTGGATGTCGTAGAAGGTGGTGAAATATTTGTGTCTCCGTCTTCACTCTTCACTCACTTTATGTTGCAGGTTGCTGTAATGTTATCTGTTCTGATAAAACTGGAACGCTAACCAAAAATGAGATGACGGTCACTCACATCTTTACATCGGACGGAATTCATGCAGAGGTATGTAGCTGCTGTGGATCTGTATACTGGGACACATCTCACATACTAGTATTTAATAGTATTTTATTTATTTTTTCCTTACACAAATGTAAAAGACACAATATATTAAATGGGTTGATCCATCAGCAGTTGTCAAAACATAAATCAGTTTGGCTAAATCTGCAAGAAAAAATGTCATCCTTCCTCGAACACGGAGTGCATGGTATGCTAGGTTTCTGCTCTTCTCCCTCCCTACGCTCCGTATTAGAGATGGTAATGGGCAAGGAGAGGCGGTTGCACATGGCAAAATGAGTGTGGGGAGGGGGCAAGAAATCCAAAGGGATTAAAGCACACACTGGGCAGTTTCCTGAGGGAAGACTGCAGCATCCTGGACACACAGCTCTCAGATCCAATATATTTCTGTGAGGGATACATTTGATAACTTTTGGTGCAAATGTAGTCTCAAGAAAAACGTAGTTAAAACATTTCCTTTATGATGCATCCCACCACCCCCACCTTGTAACCCATTGCATATTATCCATTGACTCTGTAAGCTTCTTACTGCATCAGCTACCTTGTTTTACCTCTGTTCTACCATTTTCTTGGACCATAATGTTAACCTCAATCTTTGAGGAGACTGTAGCATTTGCTGCTCTTCACTTTCTCTCTCAACCTGTGATTCTCTTGAAATAAAGATCTGCTGGGATGAACTGCCGTGTTGGGAAATTGGAAATGTCAGTGAATAAACTTTAGTTTACCAGACACTGACTATCTCCTCGAGCAGTGCAGAGAACAAATACTTGCAGCACAAGTCACCCTTAAAACAGCTCCGTCACCAGGTTTAACCCTATACAACCAGGTATATAGCCTGATAGCAGGGCCAGATTGGCCATAGACCTTACAGGGAAATTTCGTGGTGGGCCGATGCCCAGGGGGCCACCCAAGTCCCCATCACTGCCACGGGCTGGTAACATAATAAGCTATCGGTTGTAATTGACCTGAGAATCAGGTATTCGTGTACCCAGCCAGCGACAATCCCTCCTGAATTCAGCTAGTCCCACGTCTTACCTTCTAAGCACTTTGCTCCATATCTTAATCAGAGACAACTGGAAGAATAAGAGAGAAATGGCCAGCTCGGAGGGACAGCTTATGGGGCAATATATTGTGCGCACTACTGTGGTATTTTGCACCATGGTATTGCATTCCCCCGCCTCCTGTCAATTCAGACCCTCCTACGATATGGGGCCACTTTTATTAATTTTTTTTATTTTTTTCCAGGGCCACTTTAGGTTCCCAACCCGCCCTAGCCTGATGGGGTTGATGAAGCTGATTAAAGCAATACCTTTATTTTCACTGTGTGTGCTTGCATTCAGAAGAAATTTGTATTTGTATTTCTATTCAAATTAGCTATTCAAGCTCCAGCGACGCCCTTGGTGCTCAATACTAATGCCTCTTTCCTTCAAAACACCCCCTTCCCCTTTGATTGAGAGTGCTAGACTTCAGTTCTAGTGCTGAGATCTTGCACCTGTGCATTCGCTCGCTAGAATGGCGTGTGCGCACAATGTTTTCCAGAGCAGCAAAAATTAAGCTGACGCCACTTCCGGTTCCAGTAACGTGAACAGCCAATGCGCAGTATTCATCTTCGCTGCTCTGGAAGAAGCCGAAGACAATGTGCGCAGGCGCAACATCTCAGCGCTCGCCTGAAGTCCAAGGAATCAAGCCGGCAAAGGAGGCAATATGGACATCACAATACATTAGTAAGTGCCTTGTATTAACTGTCTATACATGATACTTTTTTTTTTCATCAAACAATTGGTCCAAGACTACATGCACATGACCTTATGTATTATGCGGTCCACAAAATACGGATACAGGCCGCGTGCATCCTGTACTTTCCTCGGTCCCTATTATGAAAATCGATATTTCTCAATTTTTTTTCCATTGGGGGACACAGACCATGGATATAGCTTAGAGGTATTAGTAGGAGGGACACTATGCAAATACAAAAGAGCTCCTCCTCCTCGGGCTATACCCCCCGACTCCACCAGGAGGAACTCAGTCTTTGCTTAGTGTCTGGTGAAGGAGGTTGACACTTTTTCATTCGTCTCCCTTTGGTTATTTTTCTTCCAACTGGGGACGCAGGTCGGCATTGCGCCTTCCTGGTCCCCCATGGAGTGCCCGCCGCCGTCTGTTGGACGTTGCCAGGCTGCCTCCATTATCCCCCCAAGAAGGCAAGTGGATCCGGGCTCGACCTGTTATCTCCGGCATCCCACCAGCTCCTGGGTCACCTGCTGCCACCCTCCACCAGAGCACTGCTCTCCTGAGCAAGGAGTCAGATGTCTGAAGAGGTGCATCCCTGCTGGTCCTGGAGTCGAGGGAGATCCCTCCCTACCTCTCTCTCTGCTTTGAGACCTATGGGGATCTAGGTGGCATTGTTCTGTCTGGGGCGCAAGGGTCATGGAGGCACTTAACAAGCAGCACACTTCCCCCCACGGTCACGGTCTCCGCTTCTCTGGGCTTGTCACCCCCCCCCCCCCCCTTGCTGGGGACGCCTTACTTTAGTTTTTTTCCACACTGAGCGGCGCCGGGGGCCATTTTATTTTCCTTCTTTAATAGAGAGCAGAGCGCACGCTCCTATGATGCGGCCGGGGGCGGAGCCTAATCGCCCAGGGGGCGGAGCCTAATGGGCTCTCCGGCTCCTTCCTGCTGCTGCTGAGAAGCTTCTCACACTGAACGGCTGCTCCCCCGCTCATCTCTGGATTGGTTGCCTGAGCGGTTTCTCTCTGTACTGATTCCAGTCACCTTTTGTGAAGAGACCATCATGCCTAAGCCTAAGTCCGGTAAGACCTCTTCTCAGACCCCAATGGGGTCCTGTATGGAGTGTCTGCTCCCACTTTTGGTCACTGGTGCCTGTGCATCCTGCCCTTCCCCTGGACAGAATCGCCTTTCTCCCCTTCTCTTGCCCAGTCCAGCCCCCCCCCCCCCTCCCGGTCACTGCGGAGCCTGCGGCCCCCGCTTGGGCATCTGCCATGTCCAGCGCGGCCGCTGATTTGGCCCTGTTCGCCAAGGCACCCATGTCTTTTATGGAACGTATGTCCGTTTCCAATCCTGCGGCGCCAACCACTCGTCCCCTCACAGTGGTTACCGCAGAGGACGCCTGACTACTAAGAGGCAGTGTGAGCGACAGCATCCCTCCTCGGGTGACTCCGCTTCTCCCCCTCGGCTAGAAGCTTGCTCAGACTCCTCTACCCCCCTAGGGAGCGCAGATCTGAAGGGGAATTGTCACAGAGCGGGACCTTCTGCCAAAGCTCTCCACCATTATGGCTGATCTAGTAGCGGCTGTCCGTGACACCTTTTAATCTCCAAGGGGATTCTCCTCCTTCCACTAGGAGGGAGTTCGCTTTTTTTCCTCCCAAAAAAACGGAGGCTGCTGTCTTTCCGGTCCATGAGGAATTTTCCGCTGTCATAGCCAGGGCATGGAACCGTCCTAATCGGAGGTTTTCCGCCACAAAACACATGGATACTCTCTATCCTTTCCCAGCGGACAGCGTGGAGAAGTGGTCTTCTCCCCCTAGGGTGGACCCCCCACCCCCCCGGTAGCCAGGTTGACCAAAAACACGGCCCTCCCTGTCCTGGTCGGCTCCTCTCTGCAGGACGCTGTGGACAGGCGCCTAGATTCTCTGGCCAAATCCATATTCTCACTGGTGGGCACCTCCCTGCGACCTGCCTTTGCCCCGGCATGGGTAGCCAGAGCGTTCTCAATGTGGCTGCAGCTCCATAATCAGGACCTGGCGGACCAAGGTGCATCTGCGGACACACTGGATTTGGTTCTCCAGATGTCTCAGGCCTCCAAATTCCTCTGTGAGGCTTCCATGGACATCGGTCCCCTTTTTGCCCGCATTTGGGCCACTCTGTCATTCAACACAGGGAGGTCTGGTTGAAGGTATGGGACGCTGACGCTTCCTCCAAGCGTTCCCTTGCATACCTCCCCTTTTGAGGGTGCCAGACTTGTTGGGGCTCAACTGGATGAGTTCACCTGCTGCTACTGGGGGCAAGAGCACTCACCTTCCCCAGCCTAGGGCTAAGCGCCCCTTTTAGGCGAGGACTTCCGGTTCTCAGTATCAGTCCTTTCGCCGATTCTCTGCGGACAAGTCGTCGCCTGCTTCCTCTGCAGGAGGGTCACAGGACTCCCGCAAGAAGCCCTCTTTTAAACACCAGCCTACCTGGCGCCCGAGGACACAGTCAACCCGCCCTGCCGCTCCCAAGCAATCTTCTGCATGAAGGAGCGCCCCCACCCCTCGTGGTGGGGGGCCGCTTGCTTTCTTATCAGCAGGTTTGGAGGGCTCATGTTCAGGACGCAGGGGCTCTAGAGATTGCAACGTCTGGTTGCAAGATAGAGTTCGCGTCCAGACCACCGGAACGTTTTTTTCTCTCTCGCGTTCCGGGGGATCCGACCAGAACCTCAGACCTCTTACAGGCAGTTTCTTCCCTTCTGGACTGGGGGGGGGGGGGTTATTACCCCCGTTCCTCCAGAGGAACAGGGCACAGGTTTTTATTCAAACCTGTTCATGGTCCCAAAGAAAGAGGGGTCGGTGCGTCCGATCCTGGACCTAAAACTGCTCAACAAATCTCTACGGGGGCGGAGATTTCGAATGGAATCCCTCCGCTCCTTTATTGTTTCTCTTCTTCCAGGGGAGTTCCACGCGTCCGTGGACATCCAGGACACTTATCTGCATGTTCCGATCGCAGAATCTCGCCAACGATTCCTGCGCTTCGCCATTGGGCTCGTCACTATCAGTTTGTCGTCCTTCCTTTCGGGTTGGCAACCGCCCCTCGGGTCTTTGCCAAGATCATGGCGCTTCTTCGTACCAAGGGCATTCCTTTGCTGCCCTATCTGGACGATATCCTGATAAAAGCCCCCTCACTTCCGCAGGCTGAGCACAGCGTCCGGATCACTGTTCAGACTCTGGAACAGTTCGGCTGGATAATCAATTTCCCAAAGTCCTCTCTCCTCCCATTCCAGAAGCTCCCCTTCCTGGGAATGATTTTGGACACCTTGTCCGCCAGAGTGTTCCTGCCACCCTCCAAGTCCTCCCAGATCCAGGGGGCAGTGTCGCATCTACTGCGCTCCCAGTTCCTCTCCATACGGGAATGCATGCGTGTCCTGGGTCTTATGGTGGCCTCTTTCGAGGCCGTTCCATATGGCCAGTTTCACACTCGCTTGTTACAACAGGAGATCCTTTCCCTCTGGGACAAAACCTGTCGGGGTCTAGACGATCGCATCCGCCTGTCTCAGCGGGTTCGGGCAGTTCTCCGTTGGTGGCTATCCCCATTGAACCTGAGATCTGGGAGATCCTTTCTCCTGGACGGTCGTCACCACTGATGCCAGCCTCCTGGGTTGGGGCGGCGTTCTCCAGTCGCGCACGGTACAAGGGATTTGGTCGGTGGCAGAGTCTCGCCTTGCAATCGACATTCTGGAACTGAGGGCGATTTTCCATTCTCTCTCCCATTGGGCCCCTCTCCTTGCGGGCCTCCCGTTGAGGATTCAGTCGGACAATGCCATGGCCGTGGCCTACATCAACAATCAGGGTGGGACCCGCAGCCGGATGGTAATGCAGGAGGTGACGAGAATTCTGGCGTGGGTGGAGTCGCACGGTATTGTCAGCAGTTTACATTCCAGGAGTGGACAACTGGACAGCGGACTTTCTAAGCCGCAACAAGGTGGATCCAGGCGAGAGGTCTCTGCATCCAGAAGTGTTTGAAGAAATCTGCCACAGGTGGGGCCGTCCGGATGTGGACTTGATTGGCGTCCAGGCTCAACAACAAGCTCCCAGTGTTCCTGGCTCGCGCCCGAGATCCAAAGGCGTACGGAGTGGACGCGCTGGTGTCTTCGTGGCAGGACTTCAGCCTCCTCTATGTCTTCCCTCCATTTCCTCTCCTACCAAAGGTTCTACGCAAGATCGAGGCGGAAGGGATCCCGACCGTTCTCTTCTCCCTAGAGTGGCCTCGCTGCGCGTGGTCTTCGGACGTGGCTCGGATGCTGGCGGACGCCCCATGGCCTCTTCCCGCCAGACAGGACCTACTGTCTCAGGGCCCGCTCTTCCACCAGAATTTACGGTCTCTTCGTTTAACAGCGTGGCTGTTGAAACCGCCATCCTGAAGAAGAGGGGGTTCTTGGATTCAGTGATTAGGACCATGATCAGAGCGAGGAAGTCGTCTTCCTCCCGGATTTACTATCGTACCTGGAAGGCCTTCCTGTCCTTTTGTGAAAGTTCGGGGTTTCCTCCCCTTCGCTTTTACATCTCGATGGTGCTGTCTTTTCCTCAGTCTGGGTTTGAGAAGGGACTGTCGCTTAGTTCCCTGAAAGGTCGGGTTTCGGCGCTGGCCGTCTTTTTTCAGAGGTCCCTTGCTCTTATGGGTCCTGTGAAGACCTTTCTTCAGGGGGTGGCACATTCGGTTCCTCTGTATGTTCCCCCTTTTGCCTCCTTGGGATCTCAATTTGGTCCTGCGCTCTGCAGTCGGCCCCTTTCGAGCCTTTGAGGGAGGTCTCTCTGACTGTTCTCACCTGGAAAGTGGTCTTCCTTGTGGCCATAACTTCCATCAGACGGGTGTCGGAGCTGGCCGCTCTTTCTTGTCAGGACCCTTTTCTGGTTTTCCACCAGGATAAGGTTGTGGTCCATCCGGTCCCCTCCTTTTTTGCCCAAGGTGGTCTCTCCCTTCCACCTTAATCTTGTCCTGCCTTCCTTTTCCCCTTCTCCGGCTAACCCGGAGGTGTATCTCGCGGCTACGTCTTCCGTCCGCTGTTCAGATTCCCTATTTGTGATTCCTGAGGGGCCTCGCAAGGGTCTGGCGGCCTCCAAGGTCACTGTGTGGCGCGCTGGATCTGCTCGGCTATTTCCGCGGCTTATCGTGCTCGTGGTAGAGTTCCCCCGTCTTGGATTACCGCTCACTCCACTAGGGGGCGGTGGGGGCTTCCTGGGCAAGACGCAATGGTGCCTCTGCGTCTCAGCTGTGTAAGGTGGGGGGTGGGGGTGTGTGTGTGGTGTGTGTGGTGTGTGTGGTGTGTGTGGTGTGTGTGTGTGTGTGTGTGTGTATAGCCCGAGGAGGAGGAGCTCTTTTATATTTGCATAGTCTCCCTCCTACTAATACCTCTAAGCTATACCCATGGTCTGTGTCCCCCAATGGAAAAGACGAGAAAAAGATTTTACAGGTCGAGTTTCACCAAAAATCTCTTTTTTGGTCCGCAAAGTGACATACCTTGTCCCATACGGTTGTGTGGATGAGCCCTAAAGAATGTGAGCTCTTGTAGTGCTGGTGCCAAAAGTAGCCTCTGAGGATCAGGAGGTCCAAGGGGTTCTGTGTGGATCCATGTCTGTTGCTGCTCACTTGTTCTGGAGGGCTTCAGTTACACTATGTACAGGAGTCAATAATTGTACTATTTTATCCCTTAATTTTATGTTTTTAAGGTTTCTGGTGTTGGTTATAATCGTTTTGGTGAAGTGACAATCGATGGCGACATTATTCATGGCTTCTGCAACCCATCAATAAGCAGAGTGGTGGAAGTAAGTGTTATTTGTAGCCTCTGCTACGTTGTCAGACTGATTTATACCAGGACACAGGACTGACCTGCAGATGGAGCATCAGTTATATAAATGGATCTAAGTACACGGCATCTTGTAGGACATTTATCACAATGACCTTCCGTATAGTTAATGTATTATTTAGCGGGAATGGCTATAGTAAGTCTGAAGACTAGGCAAACTGCTAAGTATAAAATATCACTAACAAGGAATAGGAGAATTGTGATGAATACAGATGGTAATTTTTGTTCTTCAGTTATCGACTCCATGGTTGTCATATGAGTTATTGCGTTTCGCAACATGTCTTGCCCTTTAATTCATTAAAGCTGAAAGCCTGGATCAGAAGAGTAACCATTCTGTCGATAAGTTTCTAATGGAGTGTGAACAGTGCAGGAGGCGATAGCTATAGATACACATACTTCTAGAATAGTCAATACCTGTATCTGTACGGCCCATTCGTCTCTTCTGGTTCAATGCATCCAGGGTGGACAAAAAGCTGCCAGCGAAGTTAGCCTTCTGTCAGCATCTTCGTATACGTAGGATTTTCATCTGTTGATGATTTATACATGCTCCACACAAAAATCACCTAGGTGCCATTCGCTTCTAAACTGTGAAATTTAGACGCCAGTCCGTTTTAGGTAGATATATTGCAGATTTTCAGTCCAGCTCCTCCAGGTGAAAAATCTTCAGCATATTACAGTAGAAGCAAAGTGGGTGACATTTTGCCAAATCTACGGTTTGGATTTTTCATCTACAGCATATCAATTTTTTTTATTGCAAGTTATTAACACCTCGCTAGCGATTCCCTGCAGAGTTCATGCAGATTTTGCTGCTTGTCTACATTAACTTTAAAACTTTGAACCTGAAAGCTATTTAATATTCTGCCCTCGGCTCATGGTTCTGGGTGTTGGTTCTGCTCCATTGTCTGCGTAGATATTTGCAGATCTTGGGCTGTGTTGCAATGTTCAGGAGTTGCCCGTGTCAGAGGATCTTTTTGGACTAAGGCTCAGAGCCTTCATCTGCACCAGAAAACTGGCAAAAATTAAGATAAATTTGTCGCGGCTGAAACGCCCCCACCACTCCCCTTTTTGGGGAGGGTGACCTGACATAAAACTACCATTTGCAACAATATTTTGTTATCTAATGTGATTGGGTAACTGAATTTGCCATCACAGCTGTACAGATTTCTTGATTTATATCTTGGGTGCTGTGGGGGGTTTAACCACATAAGGGCTCATGCACACGACCGTGCTCTGTCCTGGAAACACATCCCATTGTTTGGCTGTATCTCCTGGACCGACAGCAGCTACTCTGACCCGAACTCACTATATCCTAATGATTTATGTGAGTTCCTATCAGATTGTGGGTCTGTTGTAATGTACTGACCTCATCATTTGAGTACTGTACAATAGACCCACAATCAGGTAGGGACTGACTGTATTGTAAATCACTATGAGGCAGTAAATTCAGGCCAAAGGTCAGACCAACATGAGCATGAACCCTTAAGTTCCTGATGCAGGATCCCCCTTATCAAGGCGGCCATTCCGTTTTCGGCAGGGTTTACCTAGGACGAGTACGGGGTGAATACTTGTTCCCTACACCTTCTCTCTGCCTTTGTTGGATCAAGACTAGAAGTTGCCATGTGATTTTCTATATACACAAAGTATGCACTGTCAGTAGTCATGACAGATCTGTGTTCCTATCTGTGATTTAAGATATTTTTTTTTTTTTTTTATTTCAGGCCGGATGTGTTTGTAATGACGCTGAGATAAGAAATAACACCTTAATGGGCAAGCCGACCGAGGGAGCTCTAATTGCTCTTTCTATGAAGGTAACTTGATGTAATGGCTTCAGCCTATCTTTCAGTGAATCTTTAGATATTGCTCCCCATTTCACCTTCTGAACAGCTGCAGTGTGAGAAATGCATTCAGTTTTTTAAGCAACACAATGTATGCCTTCTACAGTAAGGGGCTGTTCACACAAGGTATGTTTAACAGCCCTAAATCTGCACCCTAAATGCTGGATGTAAGCACCCCATTGATTTTAATGGAAACCCCCACATGAAGAGAATGAGCAAGTCAGTTCTTGTCGTGTGCAGATTCGCTGTATTTACAACGGCAAATCCTCAGCAGAAATCGAAGGGGGGGAAAAAGAAGTACCAGAATCTGCATGGAACTTAAACCTTGTGAAAATATCCTAAGACTCCTTACATCACGAATACTGGGATTTGATAAGTGCAAGATAAAAAGGAACTTTGTGGCATACAACTGTCATAGAGAAGTATAGAGTACTTTGGAACTTGGAACACTTCTCTTTTTTCTTTTCTTTTTTTGTCTTCTATCTATTCTGAAAGGAAAATTCCACCCTCTGGTCTCTGAGACCTATGTATTGTGGCTGTGTGCCATCTGGGAACCGGAATGTGGTTTATCTGCCAGATGTAGGTACCATCCCTGTAAGCATTGATTTAGGATGGCATATGTACTCTGTGCCCGGTAATGGATGGAGCAAAGTCTGGGGAAGTAATCTTGGCAGATTTCTGTAAAAGAGCTAGGCATAAACTCTGGCATTTTTCTCAATGTCTGCATAATGTACAGCAAGGAAAATTTACGGTGGTTGGAAGTTTTAGTTCTCTATCTGATGTGCCTTTCTGTGCTATTAGAAATGTAAAATAGAAAATATGGGGGTCATTTATTAACCCCTACATCTGGAGGTGGATCAGTCAAAGTTATGAAGAGGAGCCGGCCTCTACATAACTTTGGCGCATCCAGCGCCTCTCTAAATGTCAGACAGCTTCCTTGCTGTCTTACATTTAGTCCATTTTCTACACCTGAAACAGGCGTAGAAAAGGATGAATGAGACCACCACCTTTTCCCGCCCATGCCTCGACCACTTTTTTAGATCTGCCATGAGCGGGGAGAAGTCACAGATTTGCGCCGCAATCTGCTTTGCAAATACGCCTAATAGGCATATTTCTGGATAATAAGATTTTGCTGAAAAACTCTATGGTATAAATACGTATCCTATTATTCACAAAAAATTACACTGCCTGTATGGATACTAAAGCCAAAAACCAAAAAAGCATTTATTTGTGGTAGAACTACTAAAAATCTACACATGGGCAGTATTGTCCTTGTAGCGCAGGCACTAGTCACTCACATGCTGTGCATCAAACTAACGTATGTCAGAAGGACTACAAACATTACATCCACACTGACTGGATGCCACAGCAAACAAGTGATTCACTATGGTGCTAGTGTTGTTCGGCGATAAAGTACTTGGAGACTACTAAAAGATAATTGTGTCCAGTGGCACTATTTAGTATGTTAGTACCTTAATCATGGACACTTAACTCTATTATAAGATGTGACCCCCCCCCCCCGATGATGTGAGATCGCGTATCTGCTTGAGCTGACATGAAACAACAACACGATAAGCGCGGACCACTTTGATAGTGAGCGGGCGCGCGTTATCGTGTTGTTGTTTCATGTCAGCTCAAGCGGATACGCGATCCCCTCTGACGGTGAGAGGTTGCTTGTACAATCACGTATTTTACATGTAGAGCACCTCGGCAACAATTCCTGATAACAAATGATAACATGCCTGGCACTGGTATGGCCATGGCGCGCGTGCTCACATGTGCTGTTTAAACCAACTATACCCCAATCTCATTGCAGATATGGCCGCAAGTAGGGAGTGCAAATAAGTAACCCTCTAGCAGCCAGGCTGCTACCTGTTAGTTGGAAACTGCATAGATGAACAAGTATGGGGGATTGATCATATTGGTATAGGAGACCTGGTGTGGAATTTATTTCTCGTCCGTATGATGTCCCCTTTTTAGAGTGACAAAAATCACATTAGGATGATCTTTAAATATGTTCTGCTTACTGAGACACTTGATCACACTGCTCCTATAAATGGAGTGGCCCTGACTGAACTGCATATTAAAGGCACATAGGTGTTTAAATGAACCAGACAATGCTGGGGAAGAAGGTTATTGAATTGTCCTATATAAACAGCAAACCTATCTGATCATTTAGACCTCCCGGTTTGACTGTGCCCATCCTAAATATCCACCCTGATTCTTTCTTCAGGACCAGCTTGTCAAAGTCACCTCATCGTGGTACCAGTTTGACTACTTCCATCCCCTGAAATTTTAGGGCTTTAGGGTTGACATCATGGAAATACTTCACATGCTTGGCAACTGGGGTGTAATGATCATTCCTGACATCCCCCAGATGTTCTCCTATGCGTCTCCTAAATTCTCTAGTGGTTTTACCAACCTATTGGATACCGCACATGCATGTAATAAGGTACATAAGGCCGGAGGTTTTACAATTAATAAATGATCGGATATCCTAAACCTTGCTGGTGTTGGTACACGTGAAATGCCTGCCCTGCAGAATGACCTTGCAGACAACACGTTCCACATGTATTTGTCCCCTTTGGGATGTTGCTGAGCCAGGTAGTTTTGATCAGTGATTTAAAAGACTGCCTGGTACGTTTATTTTTTTTTTTCCGTTTTGGCCACAATGGTATGTTATTGGTGTGTGTGTGTGTGTGTGTGTGTGTTTTTCCCCACCCTTTCTGTGGGATAACATTTGTGGATATTCAGGAAAGTTTCTGGGTGACTGCAGACACTGTGCAGTTTGGCATGCTTATTACAGCATGTAATGGCTCAAAATGACTAACATGAGGTGTAACATTTGTAGTATCTTTTTGGGAGCTGTCAGCGTGACCTATGGGAGTCTCTATATACAGTATTTATGGCAGTCCTGATCCTTCCACCGACCCTTGTAAATTTATGGCACGTTTTAAGATGTCTTCATCTGCGTTTGTTGACCTAGAGCCAGACAGACAGAAGACAGTCAGCCTAAGTTATACCTGGAAACTATAGTGTGTGTAAAATAAGAAAAGAACCCCCCCTTAGGTATTTTCTTATGTTTCAATGGACGTTGCATTAATAAAAAAAACGAGGTCCCCATTTTTATTCTTTCCTGACCTCACGATAAGCTGGCATGTGGGATGTATAAATGGGCCCGAATTGCACTTTATTATGGCAAATGGAGACAAAATTAATGGCTGCTAATTATTTTTGTGGATTTTGACGCCCGTGTAATATGTCAGTTTCATGGAGGATACTCCTGATGATACAGGCAAGTTACTGAGAGTACCGGGAGTCGGCCCCCACCGCTCAGATATTGATGACCTATCCCTGAGAGTAAGGCGATCAATATTAAAATCGCGGACAACCCTATTTGAAATAAAACTTCTTATAAAGTGTGCCCACAAACCACTGCCATAAAGGAGTTACTGTAAGTGATATGTCATATGCCAGTGTTAATTGGACAGCTGAATTATTGTATGGTAATTTTCATTAACATCATAAACATGTCTCCCTCTGTCTTGTAGTAAATGTAATTGGGGTTAGTAATTTGGTTACGGGCTGTTCTAGTGGTTGCCATCTAGTGGCCAGTGATTAAAATAATTTTTCTCCAATATTACAGTAGAAGACAGTAACTAGATTTTTGTACTTACCGTAAAATGTTTCTCTTCCGTTCATTGGGGGACACAGAGCAGTCCCCAAGGGTGGGCATAACGAGCAATAGTCCCATCAATCGGAGAACTGCCGCCTGCAAAACTCTACGCACCAGAGACGCGTCAGCAGACTCAAAGGTGTGCACTCTATAAAACTTTGAAAAAGTATGCCAAGACGACAAAGTAGCCGCCTTGCACACCTGAAGTGCCGAAGCCCTGTGATGCACCGCCTAAGAGGCCCCCACTGCCCGAAACCGAATGAGCAGTCACCCGGAAGGGTGGGGGCCCAGTCCTTAAAGCGCTACGCTTCCACAATAGCCAAACGAATCCATTGGAAAATGGAAGTCTTTGACGCTGCCAGCCTTTGTCTCAGCCCCTCTGGGAATCGCAAACAGGGAATCCGTTCACCGGAAAGATGCCGTCTGGGACCGAGACTCGAACAGCTCTTACCAAATCCAGGGTATGGAGCGACTGCTCCCGAGGATGAGATGGGCCTGGACAAAGGGAATAATCTCCTCATTTAGATGGAATTCCCCTATAGGAGTAGACCACACAGAAGCTGGGGCCTCAATTTAATCATGGGCCTGCCAAAACGCCGACCCGGAAGCGGTGCTCAGAGGAGGAAACTTCGCCCCCTCCTCTCCCAGGCACCTTCAGGAGGACTCCGCCGGGGGAGGGAACTCCTGGGCCAAACTTCTTTTTCCTTCTATACTTGCCTGTCCAGCGTCTTCTGGCTCCAGCCGGGTCACCACCTTCAGTGTGCGGCCCCTTGGTGAGGGACGCTGCATCGGAACAGAGGGGACTTGCGGCTGTGGTGACCAGAATGCTGGCAGGAGACAGAGGTTTTTACCGGAACCTCTGGTCCTCCTTTTCTTCTGGAGCACGGGAAGGAGCAGGGGATTTGGGTGACCCCCCCCATCCCCCCTGGTCTCCCGTCTCCTGGGTGGGAGTGCAGGCAGTTTTACGGACTGCCTGAAACTCCCGCAAAAAAAAAAAAAAAAAAAAAAAAAACAAAAAGACAGCAGGTCTGCCTCCTACAGACATGAAGCTAAAACTGATTTTGGCTTAGTCCCTGTAGGAAGGGTATAACTGAAGAGGGAGGAGCTTATACTTTGTGTGCTTAGTGTCCGCCTCCTAGCGATAACAGCTATACCCCATGGTCAAAGCTTGTGTCCCCCCAATGAGACGGATGAGTTTTTTTATTTAAATTTTTTTTGGTCAATGTTTTCGTCATTTATAGCTATACAAACACTTATCTTTTTTTTATTTAAAATGACCCTTCTAATTAGTTTAAGCACAACAAACCTCTGACTATGAAGTACATGAATGTATATAGACATGTGTCTTTATGTAGAACCATTATGGCCATGAGAATAACGAATGTATTACTTTGTAGATGGGTCTCGAGGGGCTTCGGCATGACTTTATCCGGAAGTCAGAATACCCATTCAACTCGGAACAAAAGTGGATGGCTCTGAAATGTGTGCACAGGACTCAGCAGGTACGTGGCCATTCTCTAGAGCTGCAGAAATGCCTCCTAAATAAAGCCGTTAAAACATATATTGAGCGTCATTTATTATGACCCTTTAGACCAGAATCTGGCATGCAAAAAGAGTCCTGTTTGTTTTTTTGTGACTTTTTAAAGGGGTTGTCTGCTTTTTAATATTGATGTCCTATCCTCAGGATGGGTCATAAATATCAGATTGGCGGGGGTCTAATTGCCAGAACCCCCACTGATCAGCTGTATGAAGAAAAAGCAGCGCTCGTAGGAATGCTGCCTCTTCTTTATTGTTTACCTGCTCGCCATCGCAAACCACAGCAGTGAGGAGCTGTAACTACAGCTCTGTAGTATTCATTAGAATAGGAAGGAGCTGTTCCACTAAAGTGAATGGGATGGCTTAGGTGTAATTACAACTCCTCACCACTGCAGTTGCGATGACAAGCAGGTAAACCATGAAGAGAAGGCAGCACTCATGAGCGCTGCTTTCTCTTCAAACATCTGATCAGCGGGGGTGACTGTGTCAGACCCCTGCTGATTTGATAGATACTGATGACCTATCCTGAGGATAGCTCATATAAATAAATATATATATATATATATGCCATGCACCTAAATTTAGGCCCACGCGGTATTTCTATGCCACCCTCTCCATCAGAGACCGTCATTCACGCCAATTTCCTGGCTAAAATGATGATTGAAATATACACCAGACAAGGGCTGGAGTAGATTTCAATCTAGGTGTGTGGACTGGCAGAGAATGCACCTAACTTATGGTGATGCCTGCATCTTCTGGCTGATAAATGACCCCCACTATGTTTGGTTTGAGGACATCTGATAAACTCGCATAACTTTGCTAGATGTTACCTAAATGTTATTTTGTTCTAAGAGTTACGTTTTTGGTCGTCTTAAGAGTGGTTTCACACATAGCCGCCTTTGGAAAAACACCACTGCAGGTTTTGATGCAGTATTCTAAGCTTGAACCAGAGGTTGATTCAAGGAAGGGGAAATATAAAGAAAAGACTTGTACTGTAGATTGACTGACTGTGTGTGTGTGTGTGTGTGTATATATATATATATATATATATATATATATATATATATATATATATAGCATAGCACTGCCATTTACATGTTGACAGTGTCTTATCTCTACTTTGTTTTATTGTCACTTTAAGGATAAACCAGAGATTTGCTTTATGAAAGGTGCCTACGAGCAAGTAATTCGATACTGCACAACATACAACAGCAAAGGCCACAATTTACCTCTCACTCAGCAACAAAAAGAGCTGTATCATCAGGAGACTGCATACATGGGCACAGCAGGTCTCCGAGGTAAGGAGTCTTTATAAGGCGCGTTTTTATGACCAGAAGCACAACTTTCCAAAAAATCTAGTATAAGCGAAGATCAGCAGCTTTGATGCATCTTATTCAAGAAAAATGCCCCTTTCTCCATGTATCAGGATACTTTTCAGTTACCGAATTCCTCACTCACTCGTATTTGCTAATCAAATCCATTTACAGAGAGGAGGTGACATTTTGGCTTCACTGAGATTGAATAATACCTGCCCTTAAGAGATTATGAGGGGGAACAGGAGAGTAGCTGCTATAATGCCTTCCATACAAAGTACACAGAAGAGGAGATCCTGCTGCTGTCTTTCTGTTGAAAACCATTAAAGCAGCATTAGCATGGAAGATATACAGCAGTACTGAGGAGTTTACCTGTAAATCCAGCACTAGGATGAGATAGAAAACTTAACGGAAGCTGCAACATCATGGGAGACATTATACAGCAGTGTAGCTGTAAATCCGGCACTGGGGTGAGCTAGAAATGCATCTTTTTGTGTTTCTCTCCTAGCTGCTTCCTCATCCCCTTAAGACTTCTGTGGGCAGCTCTAGCTGGAGACTAATTTGAGTGAATTCAGAGTAAGTGAACATTTACGGAAACAAGGGGAAGAGGAGGAAAGGAGCCTGATAAGTTGAGAAAGAGGTGTTTGTTTTAGTTTTTTTTTCTCCCTAATACACCCATTGACAAAAAAAAAAGTAACCAACAATTGTTGGAATTGAATGGAATTTTAAATGTGTGACTGTAATGATATATCTAAGTCATTACAATAATAGAGCAAAAGGATATGTTTATTAGAAAAAACTGTACAAGGATGGGACTAGTACCCTGGTGGGATGCCTCTAGCCTGGATATAGGATGAGAGATCGCTCAAGGAGAGGGAGGGGCTGACAGGGTAAAGCAGCATACTGGAGGTGGATAGTGATTTGGACTGCCCTCTGTGCACTTAAAGAGGACCTTTCACTAGAATAAAAAATCTAAACTAACTATACAGACATGGAGAGCGGCGCCCTGATCTCCCTGCACTTACTGTTATACCTGGGCGCCGCTCCATTCTCCCGTATAGCCACCGGTATTTTCATATGTTAGGCTCCAACCAGTGGAACCTGCTCCTTCTCCCATGCTGTAGCGCTGGCCAATCGCAGCGCTCAGCTCATAGCCTGAGAGGCTTTTTTTTCTCTCTGGCTATGAGCTGAGCGCTGCTGATTGGCCAGCACTACAGCATGGGAGAAGGAGACACTGGCAGGTTTCACTGGGTGGGGCCTAACATATGAAGATACCAGAGGCTATACCGGGAGACCGGAGCAGCGCGCAGGTATAACAGTAAGTGCAGGGAGATCCTGGGCGCCGCTCTCCATGTCTGTATAGTTAGTTTAGATGTTTTATTCTAGTGAAAGGTCCTCTTTAAAGCGAACCTATCAAAAGTACCTTTATAGATCATCCTCATTGTGTTATCATACAGTCTTGTCCCGCTTTTCTGCCATGTATATGCATGAAAAAATCGCCTTTATAAAGTACTCTTCTCCGGCTCCACAAGTCACGATAGAAGTCAAGGGGGTAGCCCTTCCCTCACTCCAGGCTCTAACTCCCCTGCCCTAACCCTGCCTCTATGCAGTCTAATTGACACCCGGCTCAGTCGTCGGGACCGCTCTTGTACAGGCTGTGCATGCGCCGTCGGCCTCAGTAGCAGCGCGATCCCGTCTATCACGCGGACTTGAGCGCGATCCTGTAACTGAATTACAGGATCGCGCTGCTACTGAGGCCGACGCCGCATGCGCCGCCTGTACAAGCGCGGTCCCGGCGACTGAGCCGGGTGTCAATTAGACTGCATAGAGGCGGGGTTAGGGCAGGGGAGTTAGAGCCTGGAGTGAGGGAAGGGCTACCCCCTTGGCTTCTATCGTGACTTGTGGAGCCGGAGAAGAGTACTTTATAAGGCGATTATTTATTTATTTATTTTTTCATGCATATACATGGCAGAAAAGCGGGACAAGACTGTATGATAACACAATGAGGATGATCTATAAGGTACTTTTGATAGTTTATTAAGTGAAATGCAGGTGAAAGGTTCGCTTTAACACCTCAATTTACATATTATTTCTTGCAGTGCAGCACTGGATCACTGTATAAAAGGTATGATGAGATTAGCCTGAGCCAGCTTTACCAGACTGACGTTTGAGCGCTGCAGTGAGATGCACCCAATTAAATTTGGTTAGTCTCTGTACACCAGAAGCTGAAATCAATGCCCGCTATGAGCTGGCGTAGACTTGATCTAGAACTTACACCAGTTTCTAGCATAAGTTGTATTAAATCCAGTCATGGAGGCTCCACCCCGCCTGCTAAGCCCCCACCACTTTTCTCATGAGTGGCAAGAAGCTCAAAGTGTTACAAATTATGGTGCAAATATAGCAAGCGTGCACCTTGATGTGCAACTTTAAGTGAAGCTAAAGCATTAATAAGTCTCTAAGTTATTGGGGTAAGGCATCTATAATAAAATATGAAGTAATTTTGTAAATGTCTTGAAGGAAAATCTTCCTACTGGTTTGAATCTGCAGCTTCTGCGAATAACTATTTTTTGTTTCCATGGTTTCAGACTACAAAGAAACTCTGTAGATTAATCCTATATTCATATTGTCCTCCATCTATCTGACTATACTTCACAGTATACTAGTAAGACGTAGGGTGATGGATGGCCAGAAGTTTGCCTACAGGATTGAATTTCAGAGTTTACTAGTCTGTAACCTCGGAGACACATACAGTAGGTCTGAATAAAACCTGTACACTTCTTTGGTCTCCATCCTTTTCATTAATATTCTTCGTTCTTATCTTCCCTTGCAGTTATTGCTCTGGCATCGGGTCCAGAGTTGGGTCAGCTTACATTTTTGGGCTTGGTGGGAATAATCGACCCTCCTCGGACTGGCGTGAAAGAAGCGATCACTACTCTTATCCGCTCTGGCGTCGCAATTAAAATGATCACTGGAGATTCACAAGAAACCGCTGTGGCTATTGGTATGAAAAGTCATTCTCTACGTGGATCATGTACAGACGTGGACAAAATTGTTGGTACCCTTTGGTCAATGAAAGAAAAAGTCACAATGGTCACAGAAATAACTTTAATCTGACAAAAGTAATAATAAATTAAAATTCTATAAATGTTAACCAATGAAAGTCAGACATTGTTTTTCAACCATGCTTCAACAGAATTATGTAAAAAAATAAACTCATGAAACAGGCATGGACAAAAATGATGGTACCCCTAGAAAACACAGAACATAATGTGACCAAAGGGACATGTTAATTCAAGGTGTGTCCACTAATTAGCATCACAGGTGTCTACAACCTTGTAATCAGCCATTGGGCCTATATATATGGCTCCAGGTAATCACTGTGTTGTTTGGTGATATGGTGTGTACCACACTCGACATGGACCAGAGGAAGCAAAGGAAAGAGCTGTCTCAAGAGATCAGAAAGAAAATTATAGACAAGCATGTTAAAGGTAAAGGCTATAAGACCATCTCCAAGCAACTAGATGTTCCTGTGAGTACAGTTGCACATATTATTCATAAGTTTAAGATCCATGGGACTGTAGCCAACCTCCCTGGACGTGGCCGCAGGAGGAAAATTGATGACAAATCTAAGAGACGGATAATCCGAATGGTAACAAAAGAGCCTAGAAAGACTTCTAAAGAGATTCAAGGTGAACTTCATGCTCAAGGAACATCAGTGTCAGATCGCACCATCCGTCGTTGTTTGAGCCAAAGTGGACTACATGGGAGACGACCAAGGAGGACACCATTGTTGAAAACGAATCATAAAAAAGCAAGACTGGAATATGCCAAACTACATATTGACAAGCCACAAAGCTTCTGGGAGAATGTCCTGTGGACAGATGAGACAAAAATCGAAGTTTTTGCCAAGGCACATCAGCTGTATGTTCACAGACGAAAAAATGAAGCATATCAAGAAAAGAACACTGTCCCTACTGTGAAACATGGAGGAGGCTCTGTTATGTTCTGGGGCTGCTTTGCTGCGTCTGGCACAGGGTGTCTTGAATCTGTGCAGGGTACAATGAAATCTCAAGACTATCAAGGAATTCTAGAGAGAAATGTACTAGCCAGTGTCAGAAAGCTTGGTCTCAGTCGCAGGTCATGGGTCTTGCAACAGGACAATGACCCAAAACACACCGCTAAAAACACCCAAGAATGGCTAAGAGGAAAAAATTGGACTATTCTAAAGTGGCCTTCTATGAGCCCTGACCTCAATCCTATTGAGCATCTTTGGAAGGAGCTGAAACATGCAGTCTGGAAAAGGCACCCTTCAAACCGGACACAACTGGAGCAGTTTGCTCATGAGGAGTGGGCCAAAATACCTGCTGAGAGGTGCAGATGTCTCATTGACAGTTACAGGAAGCGTTTGATTGCAGTGATTGCCTCAAAAGGTTGCGCAACAAAATATTAAGTTAGGGGTACCATCATTTTTGTCCATGCCTGTTTCATGAGTTTATTTTTTTACATAATTCTGTTGAAGCATGGTTGAAAAACAATGTCTGACTTTCATTGGTTAACATTTATAGAATTTTAATTTATTATTACTTTTGTCAGATTAAAGTTATTTCTGTGACCATTGTGACTTTTTCTTTCATTGACCAAAGGGTACCAACAATTTTGTCCACGTCTGTATGTGTTGTACTCTGACTGGATGAAGTGATGTAACTCTTGGGCTTGGAAGTATAACTTCTTCCATAGATGTCCTCTGAGTAATAATAATAAGACGCTGGCTAGCAGTCTCCTAAGTCGTGGAGATCACGTTAAGTGGAGTCATTTATTAGAAGCTCCTTTTGGCATTAAGTGCTTTTACATCGCTCTTCTTGTCAAGGTTGATTGGCCTAAAGTATATACAATAAATGAACATGTGGCCTGCTAATAAGAGGTTTCCAGCCAGAAAACGATTTCTGTTTTACTGGTTCTCCACTTGAATATCAAGTGCCATTTTCTCATCAAAACTCTATTTTACATCTGTAAATTAAATGGTTTCCCCATCCCAGCATGACTCTTAAAATGCTGATAGAATTATTGATCACCTCTCATGGCTTGGCTTGTTCTACGCTGTGTTTGCTTTAATAGCAGCAGGACATCTGTCTATAGGCCATCAATATGTCTGGCTATACACAAGTGACTAATTCCGCCACTGTTATCTGTACTCGGAATGGAAATGCTTCATTTGATTAAAGGGAATCGATGAAAGGGCAGCATGAGCATACAGACATGCATACTGCTGTATTTAATAGAAACAATATGACAAAAGCTAGTGTGTGAAGGCGTAAAACACTATTCCTGAAAATCTATTCTCCTTGTGAGTGTAAAGAACCTTACAGGACATGCAGTACTGTTCTGGGAAAACGGTATCCAAAGTAACCCTCTTTTACAAAAAAAAAGAAAACTGTACTTCTGGCACCTTTCCTGTAAGTCAATGTTTAACTTTTAAACAAACCTTGAGACATAATTTAGGATTATAGCCAAGCCTGTGCCTCATCTGCAGGCAGCTGTTTCAGGGGTGATTGCCCCTCATCAGTGCAGAGCAGAGAGAACTGTTCAAAGGGATTTTCCAGTAAAAATTATTCAACAAGTTCCCGCAGCATTGCCCCCTGAAACAGAAGGTTCATACTTACCTACTCCTTTCTGGTGGTCTTTTTTGCCTCTGCTCTGTCTTCCAGTCGTGGCACTGTTTACATACGGGTGGCTATGGGCATAGTCAGCTGCACTGTTCCAGACAATGACTGGCTTCAGTGGTGATGTGGCCACAAGCAGCGCATTGCTGCTGAAGCCAGCCATTGGCGGGAGAAGTATATGCCACCATGTCCATAGCCACCCGCATGTAAACAGTGTCAGAACCAGAAGTTGGAGACCGTTGAGGACCAGAGCAGCATGGAGCAGGGGAGTATCAATCCTCTATTTCAGGGGCCATGCTGTAGGAAAATTCTCCTAACTGGGTGAGAGGCCTTTGTTGGGATCCATTGGGTACTGTTTTTACTTACAGAGAAACAGCTCTCTGCAGATGAGACCCTGGCTTGGCTATAATCATAAATTATATCTTGAGACCTATTTAAAAGGTTGAACATTGACCTATAGGATGGCAACTTTTCCATCAGGTGGAGCTAGAGGTGGAAAGAGTTAATTTGTATGAAAATGTATTCCGCCTTCATCTCTGACAGATATTGGTAAATGTAGTCCCTTATTTTAGTCATGGTCATGGCCCCTGCACTATAATGATGAAAGGAGTCTTGTCCCAAACCATTGTGTATAGAAGAAGCTGTTTATTCCATGAGATGAGGCTGCTGAATTGTTTCACTCACTGGTCACAGGACAACGTTAAGCTCTTCCGTGGAAGGGTTGAAATGTCCTGTGAATAAATTCTACTGGTTGGATTGGAGACTGTTGAGCCAGGTCCTTGGAAGTGACTGCTTTTTGAGTTTAATTATGAGCAACTTTACGCCAATAAAAAAAAAAAAAAAAAAAAATATATATATATATATATATATATATATATATATATATAATTTTTTTTTATTCCATACTACATGATGCCAGCCAGGTCGAGGGGCTGCTTAATTTTCCCTGCTCAATTGATCAGATGATTGTCAGGAAGGAAGCGGATGATTGCCTGCTCGTCAGTGGAGGAGAAAGCTGCATTTACATGTAGCGATCACTAATGCCATTGCTTGACCCCATACAGAATCATTGTTTGCTGGCAGCAGAGTGTTGCTTAGATGGCACCATCTGCTTCTGATAAACGATGATTTAGATGTCCACATGGACACTCCTATTACCTAATGAACAAGCTTGTCCATCGGGTTATCAGCGGAACCTTTACACCAGCAGAATATCGCTAATTAGCGTTCATACAAACGCTGGTTAGCAATAATCTGCCTGATGTTCATCAGCGAAAAGGGGCTTTTACATATTGACTGCTTAACCACCTCATTAGTGAGATATGTCTGGTGATACCATTGTCCTAACCCAACACACTCAGATGCTAATCCGTGAACGCTCTTCTTTGACATTCCTCATTCTGCTACGCAGCTAGTCGTCTTGGCTTCTATTCCAATGGCCTGCAGTCCCTTTCTGGAGAGGAGGTGGATACAATGGACATTCAGCAGCTTTCCCAGATGGTACCAAAGGTCAGAAAAATTGTAGTATGAGAATATTATTGTTTTCTACATATTTTTATTTATTTATTTTAATTATTTTTTCCATATCCATTTTATATTCAAGGTCTCTGTCTTTTATCGGGCCAGCCCGCGGCACAAGTTAAAGATTGTAAAGGTAAGTTGGTTTCCTTTTTAAGTCAGGGATGCCCAACCTGAGGCCCCTCAGCTGTTGCAAAACTACAACTCCCAATATTGCCAGACAGCCTACAGCAGCGCATGGTGGGAGTAGTAGTTTTACAACAGCTGGAGGGCCACACGTTGGGCATCCCTGCTTTAAGCCATATGGCAGTAATTTGCATGTGTGCGGAACTCTATTACCACTGCTTATTTTAAAGGTGTTGTCTTGTCTCCATATTGCTAGGATATGCCACCAGTGTCAGATAGGTGTGGGACCTGCACATATATGACAGTGGTGGCATACCCTAGCTATATGCCATACTAATGTTGGCGGTTAGACAACCCCTTTAATCACCCTGAGCATCCACATACCGAAAGTGTTGGGTATGTAGAAGCTGCGGGAGATTTTCCATATGGAAAATAAGCAGTGCTTTTTGAAGCCACAGTTTGTCAGTTTGTGCTGTGGATTTTCATTGGGGGTTTTCCCTTTCATTGAAGGAGGATGAAATCTATAGCAAAATCCATGTTGCATTTGCTGCTCAAAAATCTCTCCCATGTGCAAGCGGTCTTGTCCACGCTATCAGTGTAACAAATCTATGGCGATTCCATCATGTCTGAATCTGGCCTTCGAAGTTAACCACAGGGATCTTTTCCCCCTAAAACACGCCCTATATCTTCATCCTCAGTTTTTCATTTTTGGGCTAAATGATCCATGTGTTATTTAGCCAGAATGACAGTATCCACTGTAAATGACATGCTGCTCCTGTACTTCAGAGCCTGCAGAACATTGGAGCTGTTGTTGCTATGACCGGAGATGGTGTGAATGACGCCGTGGCCTTGAAAGCTGCAGACATTGGGATTGCCATGGGCAAAACTGGAACGGACGTCTGTAAAGAGGCAGCTGACATGATCCTGGTGGAGGATGATTTTCATACAATTATGTGAGTCCTACATGTATCAGTTATAAAAATCAACAGAAAATTAAATATCGTCTGCTTTTAATTATTTTTTTTTTTTTTTTTACCCTGTTATGTTCATTCACTGCACATTTATCTATATGCTTGTAGATTTTCAGACCATTATCTCTTGTAATTGCAGCTAAATCTAAATGTCATTTACTATCTCATGATGACACCTCTAGAGGGGTTGTCCATTTTCCTGATATTGATGACGTATCGTTCATCAATATCGCACTGTGTCCTTTTCACTGTTTACCTGCTCGCCATCTTTGTAGTGGTATGGTTAGTCCCATTCAACTGTATGGAAGAGCAAGGCCGGGTTCACATCACCGTTTTTTAGTTTTCTATTCTTCCGATCCATCAGAAAACAAACAGATCTTTTATTTCTCATGAATGGCATTGGGGGACACAGAACCATGGGTATATGCCCAGCTGCCACTAGACAGTAACTGGGCATATACCTATGGTGATGTGCCCCCCCACCCCAATGCATCCAGCGAGAAGTGGATTTTACGGCAAGTACAAAATCCAGTTTGTAAAGGGAACCTGTCACCAGTTTTATGGTGTCCTAACTAAGGGCAACATAAATAAGTGACTGATTCTTTTAGCAAAATGCTGGGTCACTTTCTTTAATTGACCCAGTCAATCTGCCAATATCTTGTATTGAAAAGCTCCAGCTGATAATGATGAGTCCTGAATATTCATGAGCTCCTGACTCTCCCCGCCTACCTGCTGTTGATTTGACAGTTATTTTTCCATATGAATCAGCAGCAGGTGGGCAGGGGAGTGGCTATAGCTGTTAATTAAATAAACGCTGGACTCAATGACATCATGCTGGACTCAAATCAGCTTATTAGCATGCGGCATGTGGCATCTTTGTGTGTATATTATGAGGTAACCATCTGTCACACCAGTAAGTGAATGCATCTAAGGCACTTTTTTAGTAGTTAATGATTGTATATAATTAGATTATAATCAAATATCCACATGACAGGTTCCCTTTATGCATCCTTTTATGCTCATTTTGCATCTGTATCAATCATTTTCATCTGGGATCCATTAATTGAGACGGAAGAAAAAGTCCTTCACGAAGGATCTCAGATAGAACTGTTTAAAACGGATGCAAAATAAGCATAACTGATGCTCAAAATAAAGGATCAGTTTTTTTGTTTTCTGTTCTTCTGATGGATCAGAAGAACGGAAAACTAAACAGTGATGTGAAGTCAGCCTAAGGCCAGTTTCACACTGGCGTTTCTTTTTCTGGCAGGGGAACAACCTGCCGGATCCATACTACTGTGTGCACGCAGCGGTTTTTGTCCGCCCGCCTCTTTGCATATTTGCCATGCTGCGGTTGGGGTGAATTGTGCCGGGCAGACTTCCGACAGAACATGTGGGCACACTGAAGTACGGATCCGGCAGGCTGTGCCACTGCCAGAACAGCCTGCCGGAGAAGATAAACACCAGTGTGAAACTGGCCTAAGCCGTAATTATCCCTTCAAACAGCTGATCAGCGGGGGTGCCTGGAGTCAAACCCCCACCGATCTGATATTAATGGTCTGATATCCTGAGGATAGGTCATCATCTCAGGAAACCAGACAACCCCTTTAAATATTTATCTGCTGCAGTGTTTATTAGAACTTTAATCTTCTTTTCTAGTACCACTGGTACGGTGGTTGCTTGTACTTTTGGTACATTATGTAATCTAGCTAACAGATCTATAAAAGCAATCTGAGGCACTCGGATGAAATGGCATTGATAGGAGCCGCCTGCCAGGATTCATTACTCATAAGTATGTTATTACTATAATGCTTGTGTTGCTGGAACATATTCATTTCAGGTAGAGCTTGTATTGATGAGTGTCCTTTAGGCCGTCATTGAGATGGTTTCATTAGCACTTCACACTATCCTCTGCCAAAGACTAACTGGATATGAAATGATTTTAATTTCAGGTCAGCCATTGAAGAGGGGAAGGGAATCTACAACAACATTAAAAATTTTGTTCGCTTCCAGCTTAGCACGTAAGTTACATACATACATACATACATACATACATACATACATGAATGTAGGCACCGAATAACATTTCTAGACATTTATGATGTGGCCACAGGATATGCCATAGATGTATGCCAGCTGTAGGTCTGTTGACCCATGTCCTGCCTGAAGCTGCCTCCACATCCAGGAGGGGACTGAATGGGGAGACATTCACTTCTATGGGAGTCCAAAATGTCACCACCGCTTGAGCTCTCAAATGAATCCTTTCAGCTTTACTCAGTATTCCATAACAAGTACAACCAGTCCTGTAAAAATCACTTGCGCGTTTCGATCAATAACAGATCTTAGTCCTATCACGTTAATGCTTCAGCTTGTGGATATGATGTAAATGTCTAAGATCAAAATAAAATGTTCGAAGATGTGAATAACCGTTAAAGGGGTTGTCTCACTTAAGCAAGTGGCATTTATCATGTAGAGAACATTAACACAAGGCACTTCCTAATGTATTGTGATTGTGCATATTGCTTCCTTTTGCTTTCTTGCTTCATTTTTCCATTACATTATACACGGCTCGTAGCCAGGGTTATGGCCACCGCTGCAGCCCAAATACCAGGTGGCTGGGAGGGGAGCCGCTGCACATGCATGCCTGTGTACGCGTCCACAGTCCTGGCCGCCAGAGGCCAGCACATTTTTCCATAGTGTGCAAGCATGACCACTACTGCTGTATTGCAGGGCAGGGTGTTCATAACTAGTGTTGAGCAAATCCAAGTTAAATTAGATCCAAATTTCAGGAAAAACTTGATTTGCCACGAATCCAAATTTCCTGGCGCTTCGTGGTAACTAATAACATGCTCGCTTCATCCATTTGATTGCGGAGAGGCCATTGCAGCCATCTTGATTGCAGAAAATGTGCCAATTCTCGTGCATGCTGACATGTGGCATCACACTGGGCGGGCATGATGACATCTTCAATCAAGATGGCCACGACTGCCTCTTCGCGATCAAATGTATATATTTGTTTTAACCCCTGATTAGCCCCCTCACGATCAGCATTGAACGCGGCATCTGAGGAGTTAAATGGAGTCGTTGCACTGGCTCCATACAATGGAATGCAATTCGTAGCGAGTCAAATTTCTTGTCAAAGTTTGGTGAAGCAGCTGAATCAGATTTTTGAAAACTTCACTCATCTCTAGTCGTAATCCCTGGAAACAAGCAGTGTATAATGTGATGGAAGAATTAATCAAGCCAGCAAAGGAGGCAATATGGACAATGACATACACCTTCATTAGTCGGTAACCAAACATGGCTATGTCTCGCACACCCTCCCCCTTGATACATATACGGTGGTGCTTAAAGGATAACTGTCACACTTAGACCCTAATTTCAATTTTCATATATGTAGTTACTAATAACATGATATTCCAGAATCGGTTACTATTAGACTGACTTACCCCATATTTAATAAGTTTCAGCGTTTAGCAACCAGTCTGCATAAAACTGCAATTTCTCTATTCAGTTAAGATGGCCGCCACTGCCCTCACCCTGAGGCTAATCCCGCCTGTCCTCACTAGCCAGTAACAATAGCCCCCCAAAAGTGTCAGTAACCACAGCCCTCCCCTTAAGGCCTCTTTCACACGGGCGTCATGTTTTTTGCCCGGATAGGAGGCGGGTGCGTTGCGGGAAAATGCGCGATTTTTCTGCGCGAGTGCAAAACATTGTAATGCGTTTTGCACTCGCGTGAGAAAAATCGCGCATGTTTGGTACCCAAACCCGAACTTCACAGAAGTTCGGGCTTGGGATTGATGTTCTGAAGAATGTATTATTTTCCCTTATAACATGGTTATAAGGGAAAATAATAGCATTCTGAATACAGAATGCAGAGTATAATAGTGCTGGAAGGGTTAAAAAAAATAAAAAAGTTAACTCACCTTATCCTCTTGATCGCGTAGTTCCCGGTCGGTCTGTGGTGATGTCAGATCACATGCTCCATCACCATGGTGATGACCATGTGATTGGAGCATGTGATCTGACATCACCACAGGTCCTTTAGCCCACAGCTAAAGAAGAGACCGACCGGGAACTACGCGATCAAGAGGATAAGGTGAGTTAAAGGGGTTCTGCACCTTCATTTAACTGATGATCTATCCTCTGGATAGATCATCAGCTTCTGATCGGCGGGGGTCCGACACCCGGGACCCCCGCCGATCAGCTGTTTGAGAAGGCAGCGGCGCTCCAGCAGCGCCGCGGCCTTCTCACAGTTTATCGCCGGGCCGCCGCCCACTGACGTCACGACTTGTATCAACTAGATACCGCTCATGTGAACAGCCCCATAGAAATGAATGGGTCCGGATTCAACTCGCGCATCGCATCCGCGCGGAATACTCGCCCGTGTGAAAGGGGCCTAAAGGGTTAATCTCCTGCAGCACAAAGGGGTCTTCTTACCACATGTTGCTTTCATTTATACACTGAGCAGATGGCAGATCTCCCTTCCCTTGTCTGCGCTGCTTTGGCTCTGCATTGTCCAGCTCTGCTGAGTGAGGGAGCGTCTGCCAAGCGCAGGGACAGGGAGAAGTGCACACAGTCCAGGCACTGTTATCAGCTGCTGGGGAGGACCTGGCTCTAATAATTTACCTACAGTCCTCTGACCTTGCATGCTGCATGCTTCTGCGTCCTCCGTCCTTCAACACATAGACTGACCATGCATAGCAACCCTATTTTAAGCACAGGTAAACAGGGAACAAAAATGTGGAATTAAGGGGTAATTGAATACACAGTGAAAAGTTGAAATGGGGCCACCAAGGAGATATTAATCGCCACAATCCAATACTCCCAAAAAATATATACGACAATTATACTTTAAAAGTTTGTAAAGAATTTTCTAAATTGTCTGCATAAATGTAAACCTAAAACTACATACGATTCTCACTTTCTAAGTGTAGTCCTAAGATTAGATAAAGAAAATCAAACAAAGAAGTCAAAAATATTAGACTTAACCATTTATTTGTTTAGAAAGGTGGTCTGTGAGTGGTAAACTGATCTGAACCCTTGCTTTTAGGATCTGGTACTTTTCCAGTAACTGTCTATTTAGTCCTGCACATTCTTCCTTAGAAAGCAGCTTCAGCTATTTTGGTGGGTTTCCTTTCATGAACTTCTCCTCAGGTCCTTCAGGGTTCAGAAACCTGAACATGCATGGCTCATCCATTCAATGGTAGAAATACCAGTGGCTTATCTCACAGGAGAGCAAAAGGATCAGCTTTAAAATTAATCCAGTCTGATCCTTCTCTTCCTTGCCGTCATCTGTCAGGGGAGAGTTGGGAGTTCTTCGGATGACAGTACTCTGTGTATGGAGCCCTCTATTGATCCAGAGTTTAAGATTTAGCCCCCACCCCCTTCCCTTCTCCCCCTGTGTTTTTTTTGTTGCCATTCTATGTAATATCTAGTTAATTGTCCACCTTTTATTAAGTGATGGCCTAGTTATCTTCAGGGCTAGAATCAAGTCTAAGTAGAAAATGGTTATCAAAATCGGATGGGTGGAGGTGATGGGTGCCCCCACCAATCTCAATATGAAAATTCCGGAGAACCCCTTAACTATTAAAGCTTCAGATTTTATTGTAGTTCTATGGTTTCAAGCTTGAACAGGCAAAAGATCCATTTGTGGAACTGCACTGATTGATATTTCAGACATATGGGTGAGCTGACGTTTTTCATCTATTAGCCATTGCTAAGATGATCATTGCTGTCGGACCCCCGCCGATCAGCTGTTCGGCAATAGCTCCAGCACTGGAAGCAGACGGCTTCGCCTACTATGTAGTGGCCTGAGCTCATCATGACAGCACTGCATTATTGTGCTTGGTCCACTACAAAGTTGACAGAGCTATGACCAAACAGCTGGTCGGTGGGGGTGCGGGGTGTCTGATCCCTGCCAATCAGCCATCACTTATTAAAAGCTGGACAATCCCTTTTAAAGGGATGCTGATATCAGGGCAAACAAATTATTTTCTTTTGAAGGATAAAATAACTATTGGGTGCCTTCTGCTGGGCTGTCTGACAAGAGGTTATGATGGAGGGAGAGAAGCTGAGTTCTGTGGTTATATAGGTTTGCTGCAGGATTTCTGATTGAAAAAAAACACTTAAATTTTTGAAGACTCCCATGAGAGTCCTGGAGGCACTGAAGTCTGAGGTGTGAAGTCCGAAGACATTGCACTCATTTTTAGATCCTGTAGGCAGATCAGTTATTCCTGTATGATACAGTCTAGTCTACAGTGCTTTATTAAATTTCATTATTTTTATTTTTTATATTTTAGGAGCATTGCAGCCTTGACTTTAATATCTCTTGCTACATTAATGAATTTTCCAAACCCTTTAAATGCCATGCAGATTTTGTGGATCAATATAATCATGGATGGCCCTCCGGCTCAGAGGTAAGAAAAACAAAAATTACAGAGAAAAGACAGACAGACGACAATATCTGAAATGTGAGATTGAAAGACTTTCCAGCTCTGAAAGCAAGTAAAATATTTCCAGAGCTTTCACGTCAGTTAAAATGGTTCACACCAACAAGGTCAGCTAACGCTATTGGATCTTAAGATTACTTGTAATTGAAAGCGGTTTTCCAAAGTATTATATATATTTTTTTTTTCCTGATGATCCATCATCAGGATAGGTCATCAGTATCTGATTGTTGGGGGGTCCGACACTCCTGTGAGCGCCGTAGCCTTCTCTCTGCTTTTCCTAGGCCTTTGACGACACATTTGTCGATCACGTGGCCTAGGAGCAGCTTAGCCCCATTGAAGTGAATGGGCCTGAGCTGCAAAACTAAGCACAGCGGTGTACGGTGTTGTGCTTGGTAAGCTGTGAGAAGGCAGATCAGCGGGGTTCCCAGGTGTTGGAACCCCACTGATCAGATACTGATGACATATCAAGAGGATAGGTCATCAGTTGAGAAAAATCTCAGAGAACCCTTTTAAGAGTGGCTTGAATCTGCCTGAAAGGACCCTCTCATTTAGCACTTACAGCTCAGAGCATGGAGTCCCACCCGATGCCCACTTTGGTATTTCCAGTATTTCCTTCCCTCTTTCGGCAAAAATTCCATTCTGAGTGGATGTGCTCTGTGTCAATCAGACATCTCCCCTTTGCTGCTCCCTCACACCTGCCCTTTTCTTAGAGCATATATTGCATCGTGGCTCCATTGTTGGTTTTGCCTTGCAGTGCTGAGGTCCTGGATGGAATCTGATAAAGGGCAAAATAAGGGAGTTTGTATTTTTTGGGGGATTGTGTGAGGGTTACCTTTGGGGACTTTGATTTCCTTCCACACTCCAAAAAACATACTAAAAGGTTACCTTATAACAATCAATTATTAGATTGTTTTTCTCGTAGACTCCAAAGCATTAGCATCAGAAATGCACTAGTTCCTATGGAGCCCTGCCACGGGCATGCTCTCTATAGGAACTAGTGTGCGGCAGCCTCATACCACTCATGAGGACAGAGGCTGCTGCACACTGCACCCAGCTTGCCAGGGGGACCTGTGCACTTGCGCTCCCAGTTTTTAAACTACCAGATGCCAACGGCATCTGAGGGGTTTAATGTGTGCGATCGACTTTATCGTCGATCGCATACATTGGTCCTGGGTGCCTTCTGTTTAAAACAGCAGGCACTTAGCATCTATGGCGGTTGCGAGCAAGAGCCATGTTTAAACTCCCAACCGTCTATGTGATTGTACATGACTGGGTTAAAAATTCTTCTATCAGAGCTGTAAGTGAGTGTTACTAAGTAGTCAATCTTCAGTGTTTTACTGGGCACTAAAGATGCCTGTGTGTAACAAGTCAGGTAGGTAGTGATAGGACACATGTACATAGTTAGGGACTGGGAGCCTCTGCATGTTACACACAGTCGTCTTCTGTGGACCAAATACAAATTCTCCTTTGCAGAATACACCTTGTATTTTTTTCTAAAAAAGTACATTACCAAAATGTTTAACATCCCTGTCCCTAGAGAATATAAAAAATAAACCAAGTGACCATTCCACTTTAAGTAATACCAGAGATATCTACTGGTGTCTGTCCTGACGGGATGACAGTAGGTGAACACAGTCTCTGGTTCTCTTCAGTAAGACGATATACTTTTTAGTTTTCATGGTTGTTCAACCTAATATATGCGTATCTGCCATTGTGAGCTGCTGTCTCTTCTAATTTCTCCTGTAGTGTTTTGATGCTTGGTTTTTCCCACTATTGGTTTCTAAAGTTCTTGATGTGGGGCTCTGTTCATACTGTGTGTGCCTATTCAGCATTTAGGCTACAGTTGCATACATCACCTGTTGGAACAAAGTATAACTACGCCCTTTACTATATGAGTATGATCTTTTTTTATTTTATTTTTTATAGCCTCGGAGTAGAGCCGGTTGACAAAGATGTTATCAGAAAGCCACCAAGAAACCTTAAGGATAGCATTCTCACCAAGAACCTAATTATCAAAATTCTTATTTCTTCTATCATCATAGTATGTGGCACATTGTTCGTCTTCTGGAGAGAGGTAATTAAAATCTCCATGGCTTTTTTTTTTTTTTTTTTTTGTTTGTTTTACATACTACATTTTATGGATGTACCTTAATAACTCATTGCTCAATGAATAAAATAAGTGTAAGGTCCAGACATATAGTGGTGTCATCCAGCGGCGTTGATTTCCCTTCAATTCTCCATCTTATTCGCACTGATGATATGTGTTGTATTAATTAGGCATCTTTCACACTACAGTATGTTGAATTCAGTGTTTTGCGTTCCGTTTTTCACGGATCCGTTGTTCCGTTTTTTTCTTCCGTTGTGGTTCCGTTTCCGTTCCGTTGTTCCGTTCCGTTTTTCCGTATGGCATATACAGTATACAGTAATTACATAGAAAAAATTGGGCTGGGCATAACATTTTCAATAGATGGTTCCGCAAAAAACGGAACGGATACGGAAGACATACGGATGCATTTCCGTATGTGTTCCGTTTTTTTTGCGGACCCATTGACTTGAATGGAGCCACGGACCGTGATTTGCGGCCAAATATAGGACATGTTCTATCTTTTCAACGGAACGGAAAAACGGAAATACGGAAACGGAATGCTTACGGAACACATTCCGTTTTTTTGCGGACCCATTGAAATGAATGGTTCCGTATACGGACCGTATACGGAACGCAAAAAACGGACCGCAAAACGGAAAAAAAAAACGGTAGTGTGAAAGAGGCCTAAAGCAAACACAGGCATTGACAAAATTAAAAATAAATGTTCAGTTTGCATCTGTAATCTGTATGTAAAGGCTTATGTAGCTTGGGGTTGTTTTATGATGTCTGCTCGCCTTGTTTTTCAGCTTCGGGATAATGTTATTACTCCACGAGACACGACGATGACCTTCACATGCTTTGTATTTTTTGATATGTTCAATGCTTTAAGCTCCAGATCACAGGTTAGACAACTTTCTTAACTACAGTGAAACCTCTCCAAAAGATCACTCCTTATCCAGACCACATTTCCTGTGGCAGATTTATATTTCCACCATACACGTTTCCTATGGTCCCTTTACATGGGATGATATAGCAGGAGATTGTCGGGAAGGAGACCTCTGTATTTACATGCAGCGATCTCCCCCACAGTATAGGGAGGAGCAATCGCTAATTCAGTTGCTCGTCCCCAGACTCCTTGTTTGCTGACACCAGAGCATGTTTACACAGCATGATATGCTGCCGACAAACAACGATTTTTGTGTCCACATCAACGATACGATTACCCGATGAGCATTTAGGATGTATATATAGTGTATTAAATAACTTATTATTTTTGGGGGGGGGGGGGGATTAAAAAAAAATTTTACATTATTTTGTGGATTTATTTATTTTTTTTATGGCGTTCACTGTGTGGGGAAAAAATATATAATTATATTATGTCGGTCACTACAGTGATAACGTCCTGCGTGAGATCTCCGTGCGGCGTATCGAAGTGCGGCGCAGATGTACATATGTGAATATGAAGAATAACATAACAAAAACATGTTCAGGGTATAGGTGGCACATGTTTAGGGTCTGGGAGGAAGGACAAGGAAGGTGGTGATATCTAGGGATGGCGGTGGTATCTAGGGATGGCGGTGGTATCTAGGGATGGCGGTGGGATGCAGTAATGTACTGCTGTGTGTTGAAAAAGGGGTAGTCTTATACGGCGAGTATATCCCAAACTCTATATTTTCAGTGTAAAAGTTGGGGGTCGTCTTATACGCCCAGTCGTTATTTATTTTTATATATATAATATATATATATATATATATATATATATATATATATATATATATATATATTATTTTTTTTTTTTTTTTTTTCCTTTTTCTTTCTGCAGTTGGTCAGCTGCTCCCTCATTCTCCTCCAGACTAAAGGGGAGCGGGGTGGCCGCTTTAACTGCTCATATCTCTGGTTTGGTACCAGCTGGCATTCCAAGCATTCAGACTATACCAGAATGACGACAATACGTTCAGTACCTGAGAAGATATCACTGATGGAAATCAGGATGCTGTGAATGCAGCTGAAAGTGAAAGTAAAAGCAGGTTTTACCTGCGATTTATTCCTGACTTGATTTTCTAAGGCCGAATGCACACGGCCGTGAGCGGTCCGTGGAACCACGGGCTGGATTCCTGCTGAGAGCAGGAGCGCACGGCGTCATTGGTTGCTATGACGCTGTGTGCTTCCTGCTGCCGCCACAATACAGTAATACACTGGTATGATCTATACCAGTGCATTACTGTACTGCGGCGGCAGGAGCAGGAAGCGCACGGCGTCATAGCAACCAATGACGCCGTGCGCTCCTGCTTTCAGCAGGAATCCAGCCCATGGTTCCACGGACCGCTCACGGCCGTGTGCATTCGGCCTAACAGTGATTTATCCTCTGGACTTTAGCTGTCATTTTGGTCTTTTATGAAAGCCTGGAAAGCTGTTATGAAATGCCAGCTTTCAAACAAGACCAGTTGCATGTTTCTAGCTGCTACCATTCAGGACATAGCAGCCCTCCCGGCTCAGTTAAGTGCTTTTCCCACAACCCGAGTTGGACTCGGGCAAAACAGGTGCTTAAGGGGGCCATGTATTGAAGAGCACCCTTCACTAAAAAAAAGGCAATGCAGTCTAAAAGCAGCATGTTATAGAGTAGGAGAAGCTGAGCAAATTGATATATATTTTTGTGGGAAAAGTAGTAAAACCTGTAATTTTTACACTTCCTCCTGTACTGATGGGTATTCAGAGTAGGGTGTTATCAGTGACTGACAGCTCTCTGTATGTACACTTATACACACAATGCTATCAGTCATTGACAACTCCTCCTCCCTGTACTGAGATGTAAATGTATAAGGCTAGTTTCACACTAGCATTTTTTTGCGGCTCCGTTATGGATTTGCAAAAATGCTTCCGTTACAATAATACAACCGCATGCATCCGTCATGAACGGGTCTTCTATCTTGAACACTATTGAAATTTCTATTGTGTCAGAGAAAACTGATCCGTCCCCATGGACTTACATTGTGTGCCCGGACGGATTTGTTTGGCTCGGGTTCGTCAGGCGGACAGCAAAACTCTGCAGTCAGCGTTTTGGTGTCCGCTTCCAGAGCGGAATGGTGACTGAATGGAGGCAAACTGATGCATTCTGAGCGGATCCTTTTCCATACAGAATGCATTAGGGCAAAACTGATCCGTTTGTGAGAGCCCTGAATGGATCTCGCAAACGGAAAGCCAAAACACCAGTGTAAAAGTAGCCTAAATTACAAGTTTTCTGAATTGTTCAGTGTATGGTAATTTATGTAAAGATTGGTGAATAGCTAGTGAAAATCGTCATAAACCAGACCATTTCTAATGGAGTTCTCCGGGATTAGAAAGTGTTTTTTTTTTTTTTTTTTTTTTTTTTCCCTCCTCAGAGACAGCCTTGTCCTTGGACTAATCTGTTGCTGCAAACTTATCTGTACTCGAAAGAATGTGCTGAGCTACAATACCAAACAAGGCCCATAGACTAAAGATGCTGGTTTCTGTGAGGGGAAAAAAAACTGAACCTTTTCAAATCACTAGTAACACTATAGAGCAAACAGTAGAATAAAATATTAGAAATGGAAAAGTGTTATATCTTGTTTTGCTGCAGATTGCATAAATTGCAATGCAGACTATGAAATACAGATATTTTAACATAGACTTTAGTTTCACAGTGGGCTATGAATGTACAGACTACAATGAGTGGGACGCTATAGAAAGAAACTAAATATGAAGAGTATCTGTCACCAGATACTGGAAACTGTATTTAAATAGATCTTAGACCTGATGAGGCTGATGTACTTACTTTCAATATCCATGTGAGAATTCTTGTAGTGTGATACTAAATTGAGTATTCTAGGAGTGTGGCTAGAAACTGTAAGGGCTGTTTCACACGAGCGAGTCCATTGCGGGAATCGCGCTCCGTGTGCGAGTGTGATCCTCCACTCTGGACTTGCAGGAGCGCACGGCATTATCATGATTTATAATGCAGTGTGTCTCTGCATGGCCTTTTTTCCACAGAATCATAGTGACATAAAGCTGTCAGTATGATTCTGTAGAAAAAAGGTCGGAGACACATAGCATTCTAAATCATGATAATGCCGTGCACTCCTGCAAGTCCAGAGTGGAGGGATCACACTCTCACACGGAACGTAATTCCCGTAATGGACTCGCTCGTGTGAAAGAGACCTAAAAGTTCATGAGCCCAAGTACCATATATTCAAGTCAAACTCAGTCTCTAGCCACCTAGTCTGACGAGCTCCTTTCATTGCACCTCCTCCCCTGCTGCTGAACACTGCTCAGTACAAGCTACACCAAAATCCCACTAGGTTAGGAGTGTAGCATTTGAATACTCCAGACTTGTAAAATGTTTATTCTGACTTGGATTTCCAGAGTAAGTACACCTACCCACCCACCTCATCATGTCATCAGTAAATAACTGTCATTTTATTTAAAGATCGATTTGAGTGTGTGTTATTTCTTTTTCATTATAGACCAAGTCTGTCTTTGAGATTGGTTTGTGCAGTAACAAAATGTTCTGCTATGCTGTCCTCGGATCCATCATGGGGCAGTTACTTGTTATTTATTTCCCCCCTCTACAAAAAGTTTTTCAAACTGAAAGTCTCAGTATTCAAGGTAAGTAACCATCTCAAATTGGAAAATGGATGCATGCATGCATGACTTTTGTTCCCAGCGTCAAATCTTCATCAGAACGGAAACCTAACAGACCCTTTTATAGTCTACGGGGGTCAATAGGCTCCGCAGAGTTCTCGAGATCTGGCATAGCTGGACCCCCATAGACTATAATGGGATCCGACTGGAATCCAGCCACTCCCCACCGATTTCCTTTATAGTCAGTAGGTTCTGCCGGTGAAGGGCTAGATTTAGGCTACTTGCACTAAAGCAATCCAGCCTAAGGTTACTTGTAGGGAAGGATGAACATTTGGTGGAAACCTGCTCACCTCTTTTGGTTATGTGCTGGATACAACCAGTCGTACATGTAATACAGTTACACATGGTGCAGCTGTTTTGTCTGAGTTATTGGTGGATTTGGGTGGCCGTCAATCTTTTGAAAGATGAAAAAAAAATCAGGACTGGCACTACCCTTTTTTGAAGTGACAGAAGACAAAAGTCAATGTATTTGTCTCAAAACAGTGCATTTCAAGGCAGAGCCCCTTCATCACTGTACCTAATGACTGAGTTCTATACCTTGAAACACATTGTATTTGGGACTCCGGCTTCTATTCATCCAGTCTTTTGTATTTAAGAAAGTAACAGTAAAAACAGTGTCTTATGCTACAAAATTCTTACCATTGTTGGTCTTTCTTTTATGCTTCAGACCTCCTGTTCTTGATAGGACTTACATCGTCTGTATGTTTTGTGTCTGAAATCATTAAGAAAGTGGAGCGCAGCCAAGAGGGTCTTCAGAAGCTCCAAGGACCACCATCTTCTTTGTTTCTTGATGTATGATGCATATTGCATTGTTTTAAACTGCACATGGAGAAGTATGGCTTCAACTCTAAGGATTTCCAAGACTGACCAAAAGTGGTGGGATTTGGTGTATCCCTCAGGATGTCACACACTGAACAGGAGGCTTCCAACAACTTTATGTTTTGGAACCATTTAAGTATTGTCCAGATTAAAGGTTTTCAAAAAGGAACAATAATAAAATAAAAATCATTCTGTGTTTGGTTTCTGCCTTTTCTCACTCTACCAAAACGTAGGTATGAGGGTTTTGTAAAGTTTAATTGCTTACTTATGTAGTTGAATATTCATTTTTTTATATAAATATGTATATAGTTATATAATTCTATTCTGCTTCATGGTGGGTTTTTATTACAAAACTGTTTTTTCTAATGTTTAGAACCCTGTTGAAGTGAAACGCACAGCACGTGCCATGCTTCCCATGATCATATTTATTTTCCATATTATGCCATTGACCCAGTTTGAAATATTTGATGTTGCATTTCAAGACTAGAGATTTGCACAGCTTACCACCGTTGTACAAGCTTGGTTCCGCTGTATTTTTGGATCTTAACTTTATCTTGGTTGGATAACTGCAACTCGGAGAGGTGGAGGGAGAAATTAATCGAGGGGACTGTTATTGCTGATGGGCATTCGTGCAACAGGAAGTGATTCTTCAGGACTACTGTGGTGATGCGCTTCAGGTTTTACTAATATAATACTGTAATTTTGTTCTGAAAGAGACTGTATGGTTTTGTCATTATTTTATTTTCCGATGTTTGCACAGCTAATTGTACTATCTTGGTTACTGTTCTTCAGCTCTTTCTTTAATCATATTGTACCTCACCTGGCTGATGTCCATAAATTTTGAACTTTCTTAAAAAAAAAAAAAAAAAAATGGCTGCATGTTTTTGATTTAAGACAGGGTCCTCTACATTGTTATAAATGCTGGTAGTGCAATAAATAGATGGCAAAACAGAAATATTGCTTACCTGAGGCAAGCTATATTGTTGTGTAGTTGAAAATTAGCAGAAAACAGGTTATCCCTACTTCACACAGTGACCAAGATGTCTTGGCACAAGTTCAAACATTGTGGATGAAATATGCAACACATTTATCAGTTTTTTTTCTCCATTGCAGTTAAGGTGCATTCACACGACCGTATGTATTTTGCAGATCCACAAAAAATACATTGCATATGTAAGATTTGTAGACCCATTGTAACCATGCCTATTCTTGTCTGCAAAAAGAATAGGACATATGGATGCAGACGGCAGACTATTTTGTGGCCCATTTGAAATGAATGGGCCCGCATCCGATCCGCAAAAAAAATGCGGGTCGTATTCTGACCAAAAATACGATCCTGTCAATAGGGCCTTAAAGGGGTATTCCCATCACAGACAATGGTGATTGTCGCTAGGATATGCCCCCATTGTCTGACAGGTGCAGGTCCCACCTGTGGGACCCCCACCTGCAATCAGAACGGAGTAGGGAAATAAACTGAGGGCGCACTACGCATGCTCAGCCGCCCTCTATTCATTTCTATGGGGCTGCCGAAAATAGCCTAGCGCTGGCTCGGCCATTTCCGTCTGCCCCATAGAAATAAATGGGAGCAGAGGCCGCGTGTGCACGGTGCGCTCCCATTCACTTCTATGGGAGCCATGCTTGGTGGTGGATGGACCCTGGGAAATCCGGGGTCTTCCAGCCACAGCTCTCCCCTTCCGTTATCGTTGTAGGTGTGGGTCCCAGAGGTCTCGCACCTATGAGATAATGGTAGCATATCTTGCTGATATGCCCCCATTGTCTGTGATGGGAATACCCCTTTAATGAAAGAGAAATCCATGAACAATCCTAAAGATGACTGGCAGGTTGGAAAGTACTGTATTTTTAGACTATAAGATGCATCCATAATTAGAAGCATAAAAATAGATAGTACAATTCTTACTTTATATATTCTATAGATGTACATACACAGTATAAAAGTTAATGTCCCCGACTATGCCAGCCACTATCATTAGGGACAGCCTTGCTGAGCTTACCCAGTCAGAAGCAGTAACTGGCAGAGCAGACACTGCGCACACTTACTCTGCTGTGTCTACCAAGGTGTGCACAGTCACACTTTACAGAAATATGAGATATGATGGTTCAGTGAACAGATAGGATATAGGTTATGTACACAGAGTACAGTACATGGGGTGTCTTCTCAACTGCACTACCAGGACCTTTTCAGTTACTGAGCTCAGTCTCCTGACTTCTAATGCTGGCATTTAGTCTTTAGTGAATTGAGCTTCGAATCATCGATCCGAAGTCTATTCTTTAAAAACGTCGAGTTTAATGCTGTCTTTATTCAGTATTAAAATGTATTGGCTCCTTGGAGCCAAACTTCGTTTCACCTGAAGTCGCGCGAGAATTTGGTGAATTAATTCGATATTCATTTCTGCATCTTTAAAAACATTTAAAATTGGGAATCCGAAGTTGGGTTGGGTTCGGTACCGAGGTACCAGGCAGTAACAAACCTGACTTGGATTCCTAATTTTAAATGTTTAAAGATGCGGAAATGAATACTGAATTCATTTACCAAATTCTCGCGCAACCTCAGGTGAAATGAAGTTTGGCTCCACAGAGCCAATACATTTTTAACGCTGTGCAGAGGCGGCGTAAAAAACAAACAAACAACATTCTAACAAATAGACTTCCGAAGCTCGATCCACTCTAGAATAAATTCCAGTGTTAGATGCACCACACGATGGCAGTACAAGATCGAGGAGAAAAAGTATCTAATAGTCTGAAAAATGTAATGTACATAAAAAAAACAAAAAACAGGAGCTTGTAGAAGGGATTGGAAAATCTCAGACTTTGTATTGTACTTTAGAGGCAGATTTGTGGTGTGAAACCTACACTGCAAATGTGAACTTGGCTTTAGGGTAAATATGAAGTATGCATATAAAATCCGCAGTGGGGAAAATCGGCAACAAATTACACAGTTAAAATATGTGGCTTTTGCCACAAATGTGTGGAAAGGCAGCAAATCTGCAATACATACACTACAGTGTGTAGGCACCCTTAAAGTGACTCCCTCATGAGGCATTTTAAAGCTTTAATAAGCACTGAATTGATATCCTTATTTAAAATATTGGGGTCTAAGAGGCCCCACTCACTCTAAAGATGCCAGAATTTGTAGTGGTCTGAATACTGTGCCTGGCATCCAGCTAAAGAACACTTGGCTATAGTTTTATCAGTGCCATCTCTGCCAATTATCACCAGCAGAGTTCTCACATGAAAGGGGTTGTCCGATATCATGATACTGATGTGTTATCCTAAGGATAGCTCATCAGATCGGCAGCGGATTTGAGGGCCATGACCACTTCAAACAGCTGCTCGTCATGGGGGGCCTGGAGTCGGACTCCCGATCTGATATTGATGGCCTCTTCTGAGGATAGCGCATCAATATTGTGAAATCAGACAACCCCTTTCACAGGAGAAAGCAGTGCAAATGTATGAAAATTGGTTATATAAAAATCATTTGAAAAGAGATGAAAGCTGATATTATAAAATATAATAATTATAGTGAAGGTGGCCATAGACATTATGTATTTGCTGCCACATTCTCTGCTGATGAAATGTTACTATCCCCTTACTATGGACCTTCCTCTTTGCAGTCGGGTTTCTACCCTATGGAGGTGTACACCAGACATTACACTGATACACTGTGTTGTGCCTAGGGTCTTTGCCTAGTACACACTGTGGGGCTGTTTGGAATCTAGTTATCAGGCAATCAATTTAGTTTAAAAATGTCCACTTATAAAATAAGACTGTTCTTTTGGCCATATGCACAGTAAGTCCACAAGTCTTTCCATGCCAGTCTTGAAGAAAGTGTTGTCAGTCGTCCATTAATAGAGTAGCAAATCTGTTGCTGAGATCACACTGGGGTTGATTTTCCAACTTGCTGCCCGCTTTGAGATTTAAGCCTTTTTTGCCTTTTTTCTTCGATTTGGCTGATGACGATTTAGTCCTACTCTTGAAGTGATCCTTAGGGATGGTAGACATGACATCATGTATGCGGTCTTGATACAGCTTCTCCATTGATGGACATGACTTAAACAAGTCTTCTGAAGAGGATGAAGTCTTTAGCTTCTGCGTCATATGATGCACAAAAGAACCGCTGTAAAGTCTGTGAAGGGGAAGTAAATATTAGAGACAATATAGAGCTAATGGCACTAAGCGCAACACAATACATTGTATAGCAGTTATGACATCTATTGCAGCTCCGTGCAATTCACTTGGGGAATGTGAATGACTGAAGACTAGGAACAGGCAGCAGTGATTAACCACAGACTGGATCGGGTCCTTGCACGAGAGGTAATATGGGGAGTGCTGGCTTCCTCCTTTGACTCTGACAGCAGTGATTGCCCATGCATTGCAGCCCCTTCCAATAGCTGATTGTGCAGGTCTGACTCCTAATACCCCCTACCAATTAGATGGATAACCTATGCTGAGGCTAGGCCATCGGTATTTAACTCCTAAAAAAAAAAAAAAATGAAGATTTCACAGAAGGGATGCAACCCCTACTTGTGAAAGAAATGCATCTAGTTGTGCAGCTGAAGAGAGGAATAACTGGGTCGAAAAAGACCTAACTATTCCTTCACAGTTATGATTGCACAAGAAGCACAGCCATTATGCAAATGCTTTTTGAAAACTCAGGTGCACTTTAAATAGTGTATTTGGCTTAGGACTTGTTCACACTGAGTCATTGAATTCCTTGTGTATTCAGTAGTCTTTTTTTTTTTTTTCCTGCAGATGAGATGGAAGCATGCATTACTTTTGGTCGATTTTGCAGACATGATGCACATATTCAATTCAGTGGGTCAGTGAAAACCACAGCCAGAACACATTTGGCATCCATGCATGGTCCGTTTTTCACTTTGAATAGTAAAATCATAATTTTGTAAAGAAAAAAAAAGTTGCTATTTTTGCATAAGCAACACAAACTGATCAACCAAAGAGACGCAATATGGTCCAGGTATTGTGTCTGCAAAATGGACAAGGGTCTAATCCATCACATTGAATATGGTTCCCTGGCTCATGGCTGCGGTATGAGTCTATACATGCACTTGTGTGGAATCTGGGGCATCAGGCTAATAAGCACAATCATCACTAAATCCAACTTGTATCACATTCTTAGTGTATCAGCACACCTTGCAGCATCTGTTTGCAACAAAATATGTAGGGCACAAGATCATATGCCTGTGGGCAACAACATCTGCCCATGCCCTTAGCTCATCACAAATTGAGCTTGGTAAATACAATAGACTGCAGTCCTCTCAGACCTGGTGATATCAGGCTCTGCAAGCGGTGTAGAGAGAAGCTGATTGAAGTGCATGAACATCTGCAGACAGCATTGCCATTGGCACAATATATGTAAATCTTCCAGATTTAGTCTTCTAGGCTGGGCACCTTCTATCCGCAATCTCCTGATCTGCTCACACATTAATGTGATGGATTCTTCATGTTCATCTGAGGAAGCACAAACTGACCAAAAAACAACAACATACCATTAGACTTGCATTTCAAACACAAATGCCTAGTAAAAATATATACTTGGCTAGCAAAGCATCAGGTGTCTATGACCTGGTGCTCTTCACCCCATGCTGCAGTTATAACTAAAGAATGACATCCCCCCCCCATCTTCTGGTACCCACTTCATATGGGAAATCTAGTATGAAGTTATGGCGACATTTATTGGCATGACTACCACGCTAAAATTAGTAGTAGATGTTCTTTGCCTAGCAATACGTTAACCAGGTGAAGACTGAGCCATTTATTCTCATTCCTGACCAGGCGCATTTTTGTTTTTTTTGTATATTTTTTTCGGCCCCTACATGGGGCTTTGTGTTATGGTATTTAAGGGTTATGGAAATTGTGGGAGGGGCTCGCATTGCAGCATGTTGTGCCATTTTTTATTTTTATTTTACAATTTGTGCCACCCATAAGCTCATACAGGACCTTTAGGGAGCATTTTGATTTCTCCTTAAATGGGGCTGAGATAGTAGCTTATATTATCTGCTGTCAGCACTGAATGCTGCATCCCTGCTAAACAGAAACTGGGAAAATCGAGAGGAGAAGGGCTGCAGCATCAGCGCTAACAGTAAGTGTACGGTATGCCTGTGCATAGCGCTTACTGTTTGCCGCGGCGCTGTTCCCTATATTCCCAGACTCTCCCTGCACTGGGAGAATGGAGAACAGTAAGTGCTAAACAAATGCATACAGTACACAAGGTCACAGCTGATGCAGCTTCTCTCTATCTTCCCAGTGAATTTCTGGTTAGCACTGGGAACATAGGGAGTGCTGATAGTAGATGATATAGGCAGGGAGACTTGGCAATGAAACTATTGTAAATTCTTTATTAAAATAGGTTAGTTACACATAGGGAGGCAGAGAGCGCAGAGACAGGCTGAGAAGCTTCTGCATCTTACAGTGTTCTATGTTTAACAGAATGCTGTAGCTGGATTCTCCTTAACAACCCTCTGGGACAGTTTAGAGAGTCAGATTTTAATAAAACTACACATTTCCCTAATGAAGTATATTACATAAGTTATTAACGTGACTGACCCTGCACATGTTTTCAGCAGTTGAACGATTGTTACACTTCCAATAGGACTTTTCTCAGTGATAGCTGGTCATTTATAGACCCAAGAAAAATCTTCCTACTTTAAGATTTACCTGGTTTATTATCAATGTTGAATGCTTCTCCACAAACAATTCCCATGATGAGGGCTTTTAAGTGATACAGTTTTACTTTTGGTTCTGCTCGTCTGATCCAGTAAGAAACTATACCCACTAGGAGTTTATAGGAAGGCAGCACAAACTGCAGGTCCTTCGCTCTCAAGTCAAGGCCCCGTAGCAGTAGATTCAAACGTGTTTCCAATGGAAGCTAAAGGGTGTAATTAAAAGATATCTTTTTAATTAAATCATATGAAATTTTTTGCATAGGTGTTATATGGCTACATCTTTCACAGGGGGTCACGCTAAGGCCTCGTGCACAAGGCCGTTGTTTTGGTCCGCATTCGAGCCGCCGTTTTGGCAGCTCTGATGCGGACCTATTCACTTTAATGGGGCAGTAAAGATGCTCCGTTCCGTGGCCCCGCAAAAAAAAAATATAACATGTCCTATTCTTGTCTGTGCTTTGCGGACAAGAATAGGCATTTATATTGAAGGCTGTCCGTGCCATTCCGCAAATTGCAGAACGCGCACGGACACCATCTGTGTTTTGTGGATCAGCGATTTGCGGACCGCAAAACACACCACGGTCGTGTGCATGAGGCCTAAATCAACTGGCAGGATACTAGAGTTGTGTCGCAGAAAAGTCACACCATTTTTTTTTAAATAATGATAGACAATGGTGTCGCGCTGCAACATGGCAGTCGCAAAAACTCCATCCATGTCGCAGTGTGACACCATTAAATATCATTGCAAAAAATGTTGCGCAACTTTGGTGCGACATGAATGTCGCAATGTAGTTGTAGCCTTTTTGTTGCGCGATGTGCGCAGCCAAAAATGAGCAGTGCTCTTGTGTGTCCATTACATGACCAGGACAGATGGTAGCAGTGTTCTTCAATGAGTAGGGAGACCATGTATGAGTTTAAAGGGACAGTTACATCATTTATTTATTTTTTATCGCGTTAATAACCTATATATGAATATTCTGTTTAATTTTATTTTTATATATACAAAAAAAAATAATAATTGGGTGGTGGTTTTTGGGATATAATGATTTGAAGTCAGTCCATGTATGTTTGTCCAGAGTATTTAACTTCCCCTCTATCTGAAGTTTTAGCACACCAGAGACTCTGACTTAAATGGACACTAAAGCCTGAGAAACAAGAAAAAAAAAAGAGAAAAAAAAAATGAGAAAAAAAAGCAGCATGACCTGCCAAGAAAATATCGTTTTTAGTTCTTTCTCAATGGGCATCAGCAAGCTGCTGCAGAAAGCAGAGATATTCTGCAGAGAAGTGTCTCCTTGCTCCTTGGCTCTCCATCTTTGGCTGGAGATCGACTCTGTGCACAGACAGGAAGTTTAGGAAGGGGTGGGGCTGAAAGGGGTTGTCCAGGATCAGACCTGACCCCGGACATACCCAGAATTGCACCCAGGCAGCCCGACTATGCTTTCCCTTGCCCTAGGCTCTTATTTACGGAAGCTTCCACCCAGCAGTGTGTTCGGTGATGTCACCGGCTCTGATGGGTGGGCTTTAGTGCTGCCCTAGCCATTTTACAGGCTAGAACAGCGCTAAAGCCCGCACCATCAGTGCTCTGAACCTGGACAACCCCTTTAACACTGTATTCACTTCAGATATTCAGAGCACTGTGAATGAGGTGGAAGATGCTAAACTTCTGCAGCTTCCTACAAATCTTTCCCCCTGCATGTGTGCAAAGACACTAGACCAGGGATCAGCAACCTCCGGCACTCCAGCTGTTGTGAAACTACAATTCCCAGCATGCTCCATTCATTTCTATGTGATTTTTTTTTTGGAAGAGAAGAGTAAGTATGCATGCTGGGAGTTGTAGTTTCACAGCAGCTGGAGTGCCGGAGGTTGCCTACCTCTGCGCTAGACAGTACCACACCACTGACAATACAGAAAGAGCTACCCAGCTCAAATGTCAAGTTTTTCTATATAACCAGAAGGGATTTCTTACTGTCTGTTTAGGCAAATTTGACATTCACTTTGGCGACCTAGATTACAAGTCTCGTGGAGCTGTACACACTCACCATGCAATGTTACCCTTACATTCTGTAAGTAACCCACCTTTGCCAAGACCCTGAAAGCCAAATCTGTGGCACTATTTAGGAGTGAGGAGGGGACTTCATCTTGCTAGATGTAGCATTATGCAGTCTATTACAGTTTCACATGCTGGTAACCTAGTTGGTCTAGGACCCTGAAGGCAAATCTGCCTAGCTATGACACTATTTAGGAGTGAGAAGGAGGATTTCCCTTATATGCTCCACATTGTTGTAAGCCAGCTTTCCCAGGACCCCCTGTCACAGCAAACCTGCCTAGCTATGGCATTATTTAGGAATAGGGAGGGAGATTTGTCTTGTTACATTTAGTATTCTACAACAGCGCCACATTGTTGTAACCCAGCTTTCCCACGACCCTGAAATGCAAACCTGCTTAGCCATGTCACTATTTGGGAGTAAGGCTAATGATTTAGGTAGACTTATTATTTAGCAGTCTGTATTACAGGCGTTATCATTAATAACTTGTTATTCAGCTTTCCCAGGACCCTGAATGAAAATCTGTGTATGCTACAATATGTAGAATTGTCACTGGGATTCTTACTTTACTAACTCCTAGCTAGCAAATTCAGCTAGGTGTCCTGTACCATACAGGATTTACCCCTGCATAACTACGCAAATTTGAAATTGAGCAGTCTGGGAAAGCTTGGTAACAGCCTCTGCAGAGAGATAATGGAGGCCACGCTTGGTACACACAGTCTGTATACACTATGGGGGTCATTTATCAAACTGGTATAAAGTAGAACTGGCTTAGTTGTCCATAGCAACTAGGGATGAGCAAATAGACTTTGGATGAAACATCCAAAGTCGATTCGCATAAAACTTCGCTAGAATATTGTACGGAGTAAGTACTCTGCACAGCATTAGGATGTATTGACTCAGCTGAGCCAAAGTTATTACTTTGCGAAGTCTTGCAAAACTTCCGGTAATAACTTCAGAAATTGATTTCTACTGTAAAAAAACTTTTACTGAAGTCTGGTTCGCTTCCAAGGTAAATACTGGAAAGAGGAAAGAACAAATTGGTTAGACGCAGCGGGCTCAGGGATTAACCCACTGGGTAAAAACCTGTTCTAATCCACTATAAAGCGCCAAATCACTAGTCCCTAATGGAAGATCATGGTATAGGGGCTTTTACTGGAAACAAGTCTTCAATAAAACTCAGATCAATAACCCCAAAAAAACAAAAAGTAAAATCATACCACTCACACAGATGTATTGGATACAGATAGACATTAAGGAATAAAACTCAGTAGGGAAAAACCCAGATGTAGTGTGCATTAATATATTACATGAAAAAGCCAGAGCTTTGTACCCATACAAAAGTGGTTAAAAGTATAGCTTGGAACCGAAACCAAGTTTAGTAAAAGGTTTTTAACAGTAGAAATTAATTTCTGAAGTCATTACCCTAAGTCTCGCAACACTTCTCAAAGTATTAACTTTGGCTCATCTGGGGGGGGGGGGGAGAATCCTAGCTCATGTGCACCTGCATCAAAGGGGGGGAGGGGAGAATCCTAGCTCATGTGCACCTGCATCAAAGGGGGGGAGGGGGAGAATCCTAGCTCATGTGCACCTGCATCAAAGGGGGGGGGGGGGGGGAGAATCCTAGCTCATGTGCACCTGCATCAAAGGGAGGGGGGGGGGGGAGAATCCTAGCTCATGTGCACCTGCATCAAAGGGAGGGGGGGGGGAGAATCCTAGCTCATGTGCACCTGCATCAAAGGGGGGAGGGGAGAATCCTAGCTCATGTGCACCTGCATCAAAGGGGGGGGAGAATCCTAGCTCATGTGCACCTGCATCAAAGAGGGGGGGGGGGGGGGAGAATCCTAGCTCATGTGCACCTGCATCAAGAGGGGGGGGGGGGGGAGAATCCTAGCTCATGTGCACCTGCATCAAAGGGGGGGGGGAGGGGAGAATCCTAGCTCATGTGCACCTGCATCAAAGGGGGCGGGGGGGGGGAGAATCCTAGCTCATGTGCACCTGCATCAAAGGGGGCGGGGGGGGGAGAATCCTAGCTCATGTGCACCTGCATCAAAGGGGGCGGGAGAGGGAGAATCCTAGCTCATGTGCACCTGCATCAAAAGGGGGGGGGGGGGGAGAATCCTAGCTCATGTGCACCTGCATCAAAGGGGGGGGGTGGGAGAATCCTAGCTCATGTGCACCTGCATCAAAGGGGGCGGGAGAGGGAGAATCCTAGCTCATGTGCACCTGCATCAAAAGGGGGGGGGGGGGAGAATCCTAGCTCATGGTGCAACCTGCATCAAAGGGGGGGGGGAGAATCCTAGCTCATGTGCACCTGCATCAAAGGGGAGGGGGGGAAAGAATCCTAGCTCATGTGCACCTGCATCAAAAGGGGGGGGGGGGGGGAGAATCCTAGCTCATGTGCACCTGCTCAAAGGGGGGGGGGGGAGAATCCTAGCTCATGTGCACCTGCATCAAAGGGGGGGGGGAGAATCCTAGCTTCATGTGCACCTGCATCAAAGGGGGGGGAGAATCCTAGCTCATGTGCACCTGCAATCAAAGGGGCGGGGGGGGGGAGAATCCTAGCTCACTGTGCAACCTGCATCAAAGGGGGCAGGGCGGGGGGGGGGGGGGGGGAGAATCCTAGCTTCATGGCACCTGCAATTCAAAAGGGGGGGGAGAGGGGAGAACTCCTTAGCTTCATGTGCACCGGCATCAAAGGGGGGGGGGGAGAATCCTAGCTCATGTGCACCTGCATCAAAGGGGGCGGGGGGGGGAGAATCCTAGTCCATGTGCACCTGCATCCAAAGCGGGGCGGGACGAGGGGAGAATCCTAGTCCATGTGCACCTGGCATCTAAAGGGGGTGGGGGGGGAGAATCCTAGCTCATGTGCACCTGCATCAAAGGGGGGGGGGGGGGTGGGAGAATCCTAGCTCATGTGCACCTGCATCAAAGGGAGGGGGGGGGAAGAATCCTAGCTCATGTGCACCTGCATCAAAAGGGAGGGGGGGGGGAGAATCCTAGCTCATGTGCACCTGCATCAAAGGGGGGGGGGAGAATCCTAGCTCATGTGCACCTGCATCAAAGGGGGGGGGGGAAGAATCCTAGCTCATGTGCACACCTGCATCAAAGGGTGGGGGTAGAATCCTAGCTCATGTGCACCCTGCATCAAAGGGGGGGGGGAGGGGAGATCCTAGCTCATGTGCACCTGCATCAAAGGGGGGGGGGGGAGAAGCCTAGCTCATGTGCACCTGCATCAAAGGGGGGGGGGGAAATCCTAGCTCATGTGCACCTGCATCAAAGGGAGGGGGGGGGGAAGAATCCTAGCTCATGTGCACCTGCATCAAAGGGGGGGGGGGGGGAATCCTAGCTCATGTGCACCTGCATCAAGGGGGGGGGGGGGGAGAATCCTAGCTCATGTGCACCTGCATCAAAGGGGGGGGGGGGGAGAATCCTAGCTCATGTGCACCTGCATCAAAGGGGGGGGGGGGAGAATCCTAGCTCATGTGCACCTGCATCAAAGGGGGGGGGGGGGAGAATCCTAGCTCATGTGCACCTGCATCAAAGGGGGGGGGGGAGAATCCTAGCTCATGTGCACCTGCATCAAAGGGGGGGGGGGGGGAGAATCCTAGCTCATGTGCACCTGCATCAAAGGGGGGGGGGGGAGAATCCTAGCTCATGTGCACCTGCATCAAAGGGGGGGGGGGAGAATCCTAGCTCATGTGCACCTGCATCAAAGGGGGGGGGGGGGAGAATCCTAGCTCATGTGCACCTGCATCAAAGGGGGGGGGGGGAGAATCCTAGCTCATGTGCACCTGCATCAAAGGGGGGGGGGGAGAATCCTAGCTCATGTGCACCTGCATCAAAGGGGGGGGAGAGGGGAGAATCCTAGCTCATGTGCACCTGCATCAAAGGGGGGGGGGGGAGAATCCTAGCTCATGTGCACCTGCATCAAAGGGGGGGGGGGAGAATCCTAGCTCATGTGCACCTGCATCAAAGGGGGGGGAGGGGAATCCTAGCTCATGTGCACCTGCATCAAAAGGGGGGGGGGGAGAATCCTAGCTCATGTGCACCTGCATCAAAGGGGGGGGGGGGAGAATCCTAGCTCATGTGCACCTGCATCAAAGGGGGGGGGGGAGAATCCTAGCTCATGTGCACCTGCATCAAAGGGGGGGGGGGGAGGGAGAATCCTAGCTCATGTGCACCTGCATCAAAGGGGGGGGGGAGAATCCTAGCTCATGTGCACCTGCATCAAAGGGGGGGGGGAGAATCCTAGCTCATGTGCACCTGCATCAAGGGGGGGGGGGGGAAGAATCCTAGCTCATGTGCACCTGCATCAAAGGGGGGGGGGGGAGAATCCTAGCTCATGTGCACCTGCATCAAAGGGGGGGGGGGAGAATCCTAGCTCATGTGCACCTGCATCAAAGGGGGGGGGGGAGAATCCTAGCTCATGTGCACCTGCATCAAAGGGGGGGGGGAGAATCCTAGCTCATGTGCACCTGCATCAAAGGGGGGGGGGGGAAATCCTAGCTCATGTGCACCTGCATCAAAGGGGGGGGGGGGGAGAATCCTAGCTCATGTGCACCTGCATCAAAGGGGGGGGGGAATCCTAGCTCATGTGCACCTGCATCAAAGGGGGGGGGGGGGGGGAGAATCCTAGCTCATGTGCACCTGCATCAAAGGGGGGGGGAGAATCCTAGCTCATGTGCACCTGCATCAAAGGGGGGGGGGGAGGGGAGATCCTAGCTCATGTGCACCTGCATCAAAGGGGGGGGGGGAGAATCCTAGCTCATGTGCACCTGCATCAAAGGGGGGGGGGGGAGAATCCTAGCTCATGTGCACCTGCATCAAGGGGGGGGGGGGGGAGAATCCTAGCTCATGTGCACCTGCATCAAAGGGGGGGGGAGGGGAGAATCCTAGCTCATGTGCACTGCATCAAAGGGGGGGGGAGGGAGAATCCTAGCTCATGTGCACCTGCATCAAAGGGGGGGGGGAGAATCCTAGCTCATGTGCACCTGCATCAAAGGGGGGGGGGGGAGAATCCTAGCTCATGTGCACCTGCATCAAAGGGAGGGGGGGGGGAGAATCCTAGCTCATGTGCACCTGCATCAAAGGGGGGGGGGGGGGAGAATCCTAGCTCATGTGCACCTGCATCAAAGGGGGGGGGGAGGGAGAATCCTAGCTCATGTGCACCTGCATCAAAAGGGGGGGGGGGGGAGAATCCTAGCTCATGTGCACCTGCATCAAAGGGGGGGGGGGAATCCTAGCTCATGTGCACCTGCATCAAAGGGGGGGGGGGGAGGAATCCTAGCTCATGTGCACCTGCATCAAAGGGGGGGGGGGGGGAGAATCCTAGCTCATGTGCACCTGCATCAAAGGGGGGGGGGGGAGAATCCTAGCTCATGTGCACCTGCATCAAAGGGGGGGGGGGAGAATCCTAGCTCATGTGCACCTGCATCAAAGGGGGGGGGGGGAGAATCCTAGCTCATGTGCACCTGCATCAAAGGGGGGGGGGGAAGAATCCTAGCTCATGTGCACCTGCATCAAAGGGGGGGGGGGGAGAATCCTAGCTCATGTGCACCTGCATCAAAGGGGGGGGGGGAGAATCCTAGCTCATGTGCACCTGCATCAAAGGGGGGGGGAGAATCCTAGCTCATGTGCACCTGCATCAAAGGGGGGGGGGAGAATCCTAGCTCATGTGCACCTGCATCAAAGGGGGGGGGGGGAGAATCCTAGCTCATGTGCACCTGCATCAAAGGGGGGGGGAGAATCCTAGCTCATGTGCACCTGCATCAAAGGGGGGGGGGGAGAATCCTAGCTCATGTGCACCTGCATCAAAGGGGGGGGGGGGAGAATCCTAGCTCATGTGCACCTGCATCAAAGGGGGGGGAGAATCCTAGCTCATGTGCACCTGCATCAAAGGGGGGGGGGGGGGAGAATCCTAGCTCATGTGCACCTGCATCAAAGGGGGGGGGGGAGAACCTAGCTCATGTGCACCTGCATCAAAGGGGGGGGGGAGAATCCTAGCTCATGTGCACCTGCATCAAAGGGGGGGGGGGAATCCTAGCTCATGTGCACCTGCATCAAAGGGGGGGGGGGGATCCTAGCTCATGTGCACCTGCATCAAAGGGGGGGGGGGGGAGAATCCTAGCTCATGTGCACCTGCATCAAAGGGGGGGGGGGGAATCCTAGCTCATGTGCACCTGCATCAAAGGGGGGAGAATCCTAGCTCATGTGCACCTGCATCAAAGGGGGGGGAGGGGAGAATCCTAGCTCATGTGCACCTGCATCAAAGGGGGGGGGGGGAGAATCCTAGCTCATGTGCACCTGCATCAAAGGGGGGGGGGGAGAATCCTAGCTCATGTGCACCTGCATCAAAGGGGGGGGGGGGAAGATCCTAGCTCATGTGCACCTGCATCAAAGGGGGGGGGGGGGAGAATCCTAGCTCATGTGCACCTGCATCAAAGGGGGGGGAGAATCCTAGCTCATGTGCACCTGCATCAAAGGGGGGGGGGGGAGAATCCTAGCTCATGTGCACCTGCATCAAAGGGGGGGGGGGGGAGAATCCTAGCTCATGTGCACCTGCATCAAAGGGGGGGGGGGAGAATCCTAGCTCATGTGCACCTGCATCAAAGGGGGGGGGGGGAGAATCCTAGCTCATGTGCACCTGCATCAAAGGGGGGGGGGGGAGGGGAGAATCCTAGCTCATGTGCACCTGCATCAAAGGGGGGGGGGGGAGAATCCTAGCTCATGTGCACCTGCATCAAAGGGGGGGGGGGATCCTAGCTCATGTGCACCTGCATCAAAGGGGGGGGGGGAGAATCCTAGCTCATGTGCACCTGCATCAAAGGGGGGGGGGGGAGAATCCTAGCTCATGTGCACCTGCATCAAAGGGGGGGGAGAATCCTAGCTCATGTGCACCTGCATCAAAGGGGGGGGGGGAGAATCCTAGCTCATGTGCACCTGCATCAAAGGGGGGGGGGGGAGAATCCTAGCTCATGTGCACCTGCATCAAAGGGGGGGGGGGAGAATCCTAGCTCATGTGCACCTGCATCAAAGGGGGGGGGGGGGGAAATCCTAGCTCATGTGCACCTGCATCAAAGGGGGGGGGGAGAATCCTAGCTCATGTGCACCTGCATCAAAGGGGGGGGGGGGGGGAGAATCCTAGCTCATGTGCACCTGCATCAAAGGGGGGGGGGGAGAATCCTAGCTCATGTGCACCTGCATCAAAGGGGGGGGGGAGAATCCTAGCTCATGTGCACCTGCATCAAAGGGGGGGGGGGGAGAATCCTAGCTCATGTGCACCTGCATCAAAGGGGGGGGGGAGAATCCTAGCTCATGTGCACCTGCATCAAAGGGGGGGGGGGGAGAATCCTAGCTCATGTGCACCTGCATCAAAGGGGGGGGGGGGAGAATCCTAGCTCATGTGCACCTGCATCAAAGGGGGGGGAGGGGAGAATCCTAGCTCATGTGCACCTGCATCAAAGGGGGGGGGGGAGAATCCTAGCTCATGTGCACCTGCATCAAAGGGGGGGGGGGAGAATCCTAGCTCATGTGCACCTGCATCAAAGGGGGGGGGGGAGAATCCTAGCTCATGTGCACCTGCATCAAAGGGGGGGGGGGGGAGAATCCTAGCTCATGTGCACCTGCATCAAAGGGGGGGGGGAGAATCCTAGCTCATGTGCACCTGCATCAAAGGGGGGGGGGGGGAGAATCCTAGCTCATGTGCACCTGCATCAAAGGGGGGGGGGGGGGAGAATCCTAGCTCATGTGCACCTGCATCAAAGGGGGGGGGGGGGAGAATCCTAGCTCATGTGCACCTGCATCAAAGGGGGGGGGGGGGAGAATCCTAGCTCATGTGCACCTGCATCAAAGGGGGGGGGGGAGAATCCTAGCTCATGTGCACCTGCATCAAAGGGGGGGGGGGAGAATCCTAGCTCATGTGCACCTGCATCAAAGGGGGGGGGGGGGGAGAATCCTAGCTCATGTGCACCTGCATCAAAGGGGGGGGGGGAGAATCCTAGCTCATGTGCACCTGCATCAAAGGGGGGGGGGGGAGAATCCTAGCTCATGTGCACCTGCATCAAAGGGGGGGGGGGGGAGAATCCTAGCTCATGTGCACCTGCATCAAAGGGGGGGGGGAGAATCCTAGCTCATGTGCACCTGCATCAAAGGGGGGGGGGGGGAGAATCCTAGCTCATGTGCACCTGCATCAAGGGGGGGGGGGAGAATCCTAGCTCATGTGCACCTGCATCAAAGGGGGGGGGGGGGGAGAATCCTAGCTCATGTGCACCTGCATCAAAGGGGGGGGGGAGAATCCTAGCTCATGGCACCTGCATCAAAGGGGGGGGGGGAGAATCCTAGCTCATGTGCACCTGCATCAAAGGGGGGGGGGGGGAAGAATCCTAGCTCATGTGCACCTGCATCAAAGGGGGGGGGAGGGAGAATCCTAGCTCATGTGCACCTGCATCAAAGGGGGGGGGGGGGAGAATCCTAGCTCATGTGCACCTGCATCAAAGGGGGGGGGGGGAATCCTAGCTCATGTGCACCCTGCATCAAAGGGGGGGGGGAGGGGAGAATCCTAGCTCATGTGCACCTGCATCAAGGGGGGGGGGGAATCCTAGCTCATGTGCACCTGCATCAAAGGGGGGGGGGGGAAGAATCCTAGCTCATGTGCACCTTGCATCA